>NW_028261386.1:126079314-126284314 GCF_051295495.1 Thamnophis sirtalis
ATTATTCTACACTATCATGCTCATATTTATAAAACTCAGTGCCTCTGTGAAAGGTAAGGATAACTACTGTGTTTGTGGTGCAATCAGAACATTGCGTGTGTTGAAGTTGTTTTAATGCAAACCAAAGATGCCTTTTAAAAAACAAGTTTACATCATATTCTTATGCATGCCAGTGCTGTGTGTGAGGTAATTTAAGGTGGTTCTGACAAGTGTCGTCGGCATCTTCATATCCGGTCACATGGGCGGCAAGCCACTCCCATCTGGTCACTTGGGCGGCAAGCCACTCCCACAAAGGAGGCCACACCCACAGAGTAGGTTCGAACAATTTTTGAAACCCACCACTAGCTGTAAAGCACTATGAAGCGGTATATAAGTCTAAGTGCTATTGCTATTGCTAAGTGAGGATTCAGTGATGCCTCAGCCCCAGTGCATTTCAAAATCTTATCTTAATCTAATTTTATCTACTGTTGATTTTTTTTTGCAAGGGCAACATCTGCCTAACTTGTCCTAGTTAAAACTTTTGGTGGAATTCTCAATCACACCCACATCCAGCATTAAAAAAAAAACTGTGCATCTATTACTTAACTGTGAAAACAAGTGTTTGGGGGAAAAGCACATCTATCATTATTAATCTTCTCATTTAAAAAAAAGCCCAAATGACCATTAAAGAAATATAGGTGATCCCAGTGAAATCATTAGATAGTAGGATACTAAGCATAAATCACCTTGCTTCTGCCCCTCTATTATTCTACACAAGGTAGGATGGCTGCTGAAAACTTTCAGTAGGGTTTTGGTTGAGATAATTATGCCATATGTTTCAGTAGGTGGTCTGGCCTTTGCACCATTCAATGGCTGAACCAGTTTTGTATATATTTGCTAAAGCATTTCATTAAGCTACTTTTTATTTCAACCTTAGCATTACCTCTGAAACTTCAAAGGAGGCATATTCATTGCAAAATAAAGAAACTGGATTTTTTACAGAGCACAGAAAGAAGCCCTACTTTGAAGTCTTTTTTACTGTAATAGTGTTCACTATTGCACCGCTATAATGAAAGGCCATATGTCACCTCATTGTTTCTTCCCTTACAAAAGCATAAAAGAAAATGTCTATGCAAAGAAAGGGAGGAGGAGAAGATAGAATGGATTGAACGGGTAAGTAAGCAGTGAGAATCTACCGATATAGGACAAACCTTGTAGTAAGTCATTGAATCCCTAGTCAAATATTTTGATAGTGAATAATCAGAAAGAAAACAAGTATTCTGCTACTGGACTATAAGAAAAGACCAGGCAGGGATAGCAGGCAGTGTTAAGCATGTTCTTCAAATTCGAGTTGCTATATTGTGAATCCCATGAATTCTGTTGATTCTTATCTAATACCCATTTAGTGCTGTTCATTACTTGACCAGATTCTTGGGTATAAGCTTGAGCAGGGACGTGCAGTCAGGGGAGGCAGGAGAGGCAGGGCCTCACCATTGTCATCATGAAAAGAAAAAAAATGTAAAAGGAAAAAGGCAAGAGCTGAGGTCAGGCTGAGCTAGTTGCTGCCAGAGTCACAGTGGATGACTCTGCTTAGTGCTTAACTGTGTAAAAAAGCCTCTAAAAAAGTGCCCTCTACAGGGAGCGGCAGGAGAGGTGCTTCATTTAGTCTATCTTTATTATCACTCGAGCAGAGCTAAGCAAGGGTTAAAAGCCAAAAATTTCCTTATGTAGATGAGGCATGTCGTCCTCCTGCCTCCTGTAGAGGGCGTTTTTAGAGGCTCTGGGAGCAACTATCTCAGTCTGACCTCAGAGCTCATGCCTTTTTCCTTTTACATTTTTTTTCTTTTCATGATGACAGGCAAGAGCAGAGTTGAAATCCTCTCTGAAACAGCTGGAAAAGGTGTGAGGGGAGGAATTAAAAAAGTTTTATTGCATGCAGAGCCATGTTGCCTTTTCAAACACACACACACACACACACACACACACACACACACACACACACACACCTAGATAAAAGTATATAAGTCCAGCTTCACTGATTATAAGTTTGAAAAGGCAACATGGCTCAAAGGCTCGGTTCGGAAGGCAGCAGGGGAAAGGGGGATATGGCAGAGGACCATCTGCTTTCAAGTCATTGGAAAATATATCCAATCCAACTTCTGTGTTTGTGTTTGTTTGAGAGTGAGTGAGAGAGGGATCCAACTCTGTGTGCGTGTGTCTGTTTGAGACAGGGGGAAGGGAGGGAGAGAGGGAGGAAGGAGGGGGAGGGAGAAGAAAAAGAATGAAGGAAAACTTTTTCGCAAAGGAGAAAAACAAATGCTGTCGCTTTAAATCGGAACTCAGCATGCCTGGCTGTGGAATTCTGGGAGTTGAAGTCCACATGTCTAAAAAAATTTGAAACCCCTGTGTCAGTGCCTCACCAGCCATAAACCTCACTGCACATCACTGAGCTTGAGCCTATCTTCTGAACTGCAACTTAATATATGGTCCTGATCCTTTGTGCCTGACATATCAGTTTAGTGTCATTACATTCCTATAAAAGGTTTAAGCCCAACCTCTCTTGAATTCCATTGTCTCTTATTTGGCATCAATTTAACATTTAGTTGATTAAATTCTTGTGTATATGCTTGAGCACAGTGCTGGGTTTCAAAAAAATTTAAAACCTCTTCTATAGGTGTGGCCTGCTTTGTGGGAGTGCCTTGCTGGCCATGTGACTGGGTAGGAGTGGCTTGCCAGCCATGTGACTTGGTGGGAGTGGCTTGCCAGCCATGTGACCAGGTGGGAGTGGCCAACTTGTAAAATGTGGGGAAACTCATTTAACAATGCTCTTGTTTAGCAACCAAAATGTTGGCTCAGAAACTCTGGCATTTGAAGCACTCAAGCCTTAAAGCTGTCAAGTTACAAGACCCTTGCACCCCTAACCCTTTAGAAAAAAAAAACCCAGGGGTGTTCAAACTTGACAGCTTTAAGACTTGTGGACTTCAACTCACAGAATTCCTCCTCCAGTCATGTTGGCTCAGGAACTCTGACATTGAAGTGTGCAAGTCTTAAAGCTGTCAAATTACAAGACCCTTGCACCCCTAACCCTTTAGAAAAAACTAGACAGCTTTAAGACTTGTGGACTTCAACTCCCAGAATTCCTTCTCTTGCTCTTCATCTTGATGATGAACAGACGGGCCGGGGGAGGGAGCTGGAACCGGTTCTAAACGACACTGTAGATTTGTGGAACCTCTTCTATAGAAGAGGTTAGAACTGGCAAGAACCCACCCCTGCTTGGGCAATAAATCTTCTTAGCTGCAACTTCCTGTATCGTCCTGATCCTTTGTGCAAATATTGTGGGTTGATCTTCCCACATTAACTCAACCTGCTAAAATATATGAATACCAAAGATACGGTGGTACAAAAGAATTGATAACATTCCTTCAATAGCCTCTGGCCAAAATTTTCATCTTGTGTTTTTTTAAAAAAAAGGATAAATATAAGAATTAAGACAACCAATAAAGAATTGGGTAAAGAAAAAGCTGGCATGGAGATGTTGTTCATTAAAACTTGATACCATTGATGGGAAGTAAAAAAGGCTTATTTCCCCCCCTTGTTTTCCCATTCTTTTTCCCATTCTTTTTCTTCTCCCTCCACCTCCTTCCTCCCTCTCTCCCTCCCTCTCCCCTCTCTCAAACAGACACATGCACACAGAGAAGTTAGATGCCTCTCTCACTCACTCACTCTCAAACAAACACAGAAGTTGGATTGGATATATTTTCCAATGGCTTGAAAGCAGCTCCTCTGCCATACTCTCCCCTTCCCCTGCTGCCTTCTGATCTGTGTCTTTGATTGCAGGTGGAGCCACGTTGCCTTTTCAAACTTGTAATCAGTGAAGCTGGGCTTATATACTTTTATCCAGCTCTGTGTGTGTGTGTGTGTGTGTGTGTGTGTGTGTATGTGTGTGTGTTTGAAAAGGCAACGTGGCTCTGCGTGCAATCAAACTTTTTGAATTCCCCCCCTCCCCACACATGCACCTTTTCCAGCTGTTTCAGAGAGGATTCAACTCTGCTCTTGCCTACCATCATGAAAAGAAAAAAAAATGTAAAACAAGAAAGGCAAGAGCTCTGAGGTCAGACTGAGCTAACTGCTCCCGGAGAACTCTAAAAAGCCTCTAAAAATGCCCTCTATAGGAGGCGAGAGAACCACGTGCCTCCTTTGCATAAGGAATTTTTCGCCTTTTAACCCTTGCTTAACTCTGCTCAAGTGATCATAGAGTAAAGGAGGCACGTGGTTCTCTCGCCTCCTCCTGCAGTTAAGCACTAAGCCGAGTCATCTACTGTGACTCTGGCAGCAACTACCTCAGCCTTTTTCCTTTTAAATTTGTTTTTCTTTTTCATGATGACAGTGGTGAGGCCCTGCCTCCCCTGCCTCCCCTGACTGCACGTCCCTGCTCGTAGGCAACATCTTAAATCAAACAGACCTCCTTATGAAATTGCACTGCTCTGTAGAGGACAGTTGTGTGGTTTCAAAGAAAGAGCAGTGGGGCTACAAGAGCACCCCTCCCATATGCTCTGAAACCAAGATGCCTCCAAAGCCAATGCACAGCACAATCTTAGAGAAATCTCCAATATGGAGTTGTGTTGTTGTTTTTTTAAACTCTGAAATAGGCCTTTAGCATCCAGACCGGAGCATGAAAAGCTCTACCTAACTAGGAAACGAATGCAGGAGAATATGATTGTTCTGTATGCTCAGTTCGGGAAGGAAAATTGCTTGGCTTATTTCCATAGATATTAATTTCAGTTTGGCAAAGAGCTGATGCAAGATGACATGGTGCTGTCACAAGCTGCATAGAAATGACTCCTTGTCCTTAGAATGAAAGTCAGTAATTTCAGTTGACTTGAGGCTATGCCACAAAGCTTTGCATGACACATCAGTTCTGAAATGTGCTTGGCCGTGCTCTTTTGGGTAGGACATTTGGGGGTTTTAAGGGAAGAAGTGTGTCCTTAACACTGCGTAAAACATGCCAAAGTTTTGGTTCCTTCTACTCTGGAGAGACTCTGCAATATCTCTGCAACAGGGACGTGCAGTCACTAGAGGCAAGGGAGGCGTGGCCTCACCAGTCATGAGGAAAAGGAAAGAATTTTAAAGAATTTTTAAAAAATAATTAAAGCCAAGGTAGTTGCTGCCAGATTCACAGTGACTTGGAACAGTGCTTTGTGATAACCATAGGAGGAGGCCAGAGAACTAGGGGCCTCTTTTGCATAAGGAATTTTTCACCTTTTAAGAGTTAAGCAAGGGTTAACAAGCAAAAAAATCCTTATGCAAATGAGGAATGTATTCCCTTGCCTCCTGTAGAGGGCATTTTTAGAGGCTTTTTAGAGTTCTCTGGGAGCAACTAGCTCAGTCTGACAGAGCTCTGGCCTTTCATGAGGGGAGGGGAGGGCATGGCAGGGCAGGGAGAAGTAGAGTTGAAATCGTCTCTGAAACAGCTGGAAAAGGTGCGTGTGTGGGGAGGGGGGAGGAATTCAAAAAGTTTGATCGGAAGGCAGCAGGGGAAGGGGTGGTATGGCAGAGGAGCTGCTTTCAAGCCTTTGGAAAATATATCCAATCCAACTTCTGTGTTTGTGTTTGAGAGTGAGTGAATGAGAGAGGGATCCAAGTTCTCTCTGTGCGTGTGTCTGTTTGAGAGAGGAGGGAGGGAGGGAGAGAGGGAGGAAGGAGGGGGAGAGAGAAGAAAAAGAATGGGAAAACTTATTTTGCAAGGGGGAAAAATGCTGTCGCTTTAAATCGGAACTGAGCATGCCTGGCTATGGAATTCTGGGAGTTGAAGTCCGCAGTCTAAAAAGTGCCTCACCAGCCCTAAAGCTGACCGCACGTCACTGCTCTGCAGAGATATTGGCCATCACATCTATCAGTCATACTTTCAGCCTCTTTGTCATCAGTGCTCCGATGGTGCTTATTAGAGGATTAAAAAACATCAGGATGGTTCAGCAACTATTCTCCCTAATAGGTCCCCACTTTTTTTATTTAAAAAGCTTTCAATCTATTTTCTCTCTAAAAGGAAAATATTCTAGTGGCAATGCTTGGGATGTGGAAGTTCCTCTCAAGCAGGGGTAGGTTCCAGAAGCCCCTACTGCCTGCTCACTTGTGGGCATGCAACATGCACATGCTTTATGAGCACTGCATGTGTATGCACAGTACAGTGGTGGGATTCAGCCAGTTCGCACCTATTCGGGAGAACCGGTTGGTAACTTTCTAAGCAGTTCGGAGAACCAGTCGTTGGAAGAAATCTCCTTTTGTTTTTCCCCGCTTTACAGGGCTAATCCTGTAAGGAAGGCAGGAAGGAAACATTCTGGTGTTGTTTCTAGCCTCATCTTTATTGACCTGATTACAGAAACTGCCTCTCCAGTTAACCCTTGTTACATTGTAACAGCTAAGACGAAACACCTATCGACCTGAGTGACGTTGAGTTGGCCACGTCCACTCAGTCACATGACCACTGATCCCCGCCTACCCAGCTGGTCATCAGGGCAGAGAACCGGTTGTTAAATTATTTGAATCCCACCACTGGCACAGTACAATAAAAATCGTTCTACGCATGTGCAGAACCAAAGAACAAGAGAGCTGGAGAGCCAGTTCTGGGATGTGGCAGGCCTGGGTCGCTGCTGGCTCCAGTTACCCAGGCCGCTAAACCACTACCAGTTTGGCCGAACCAGTCTGAACAGGTAAGAACGCATCACTGCTCTCAAGCCTCTATAGGACTGCTCTGAGTAAACATTATGCCACATTTTGCAGCCAGCTATTCATTGCCTTATCTGTCAAAGAATTCCTCTTTCCCATCAGTCTTGTTGGAGCAACATTCAGAAGTTCCTCCAGCAGGACGTTTAGCCTTCCTGTAATGGAATGTCTATGAGATTTAGGAACATGTTGGAAAAAAACAAGCGTGTTACAGAAAAGTATTTTAATCCAAGGGGAGAAGAAAATGTGGAAAAAAAAGAGACTCAAAATAACTGCCTTATTTACTCAAACTATAAGTTGTGAGATAAACAGCATCATTTGCATATTTATTATGGAAGTTGTATTCCCAGGTAAACATAGATCCACAGAGGGAGAAATAACAAGAACAAACATAACAGTATTTTTTATTTCTGATTTTTATTATTTTTTAATTATTGGTGCATTTTTATTGTACCTTAATAGCTTAATGATTATTTTGTTTTTGTTTTTAGTAAAATGTGATTTGTTAATCACCGCAGAAAGTAAGAAAGAATCAAACTTTTTAATTAGAATATGAGGCCATCCATAATCCTACATGGCAAATGACTTCAGAGTGGGTCTGTGAGGAGAAATAGAACTAGCATTGTAATTATGGAAATCATTTGTCTGTCTCTGTCTGTGTATTATACGTTTTTAAAATACCTTTACTAAATTGCATAAATGAGGAGAGATGGCAAATTACAACTTCACTTTGCCCACAATTGTAGGCAATTTACAAAACACGGAGTAAGGTGATCCTTGCTGCACCTCACTGCATATTTTGTAGTAAAGTCCGCAATTTAATATATTTAATATATTTCAATAAAGTCCACAATTTAACTTAACAGCTTCAATACATCTTCATTATGGATATTGTTACGCAGCATAAAGCATTCTTTCTTTGACTGATCTTATACACTCCTGTTTAACTTTCAGAGATAGGGCTTAATCATAGGATAATGGCTGCCATCTTGACTGACAGTCTCTACCCCCCCCCAACATGCCCCTCTTTTTTGGGGGGGGGTTGGAATGATTAGCCGGGGTATAAAATACACATGAAATAATGCAAGGGATATGCAGAATGGACTGTTTATCATGGATATATCAGTGGTGGGATTCAGCCGGTTCGCACCACTTCAGAAGAACCGATTGTTAACTTTCTGAGTGGTTTGGTGAACTGGTTGTTGGAAGAAATCATTAGGGCAGAGAACCAGTTGTTAAATTATTTGAATCCCAACACTGGATATATGTTCCTGAGCCACAAATAGTAACAACAGTTATGCTTTAGTAATATTTGCAATGTTTCTAGTCTATAGCAATCCATAACAGAAAAAAGAGAAAGTCCACCCTTATCCTCAGTGTTTCTTTTAAGGGAAAACATTCAACGGTGAGTGGAACTACATAATTTGGACATACCTTCCTGCTATAAAATTTAATGATGGTATTCCTGGTATAAAATTTAATGGTAGCATTCCTGTATCTATATTTAGCTGATATCAATATTAAATGTATTCAGTTTTTCATTCGTTTCATCATTCTCTGAACTATTTTTTAACTGCGAGAAAAATCCACATATTATAACTTTCCCTACGTGTGCATACCCAATTAGTCTTTCACAAGGCTGTGTGGACCAGGCTGGGTCTCCAGGTATCTGGGTCAAAAGGTTAGATGAGATCTGCTGCGGTTGTTGTGTTTTCTTTTTGTGCTTAGCATTTACTGTTTGAACCTCGGGCTCCACGCGGTTCACCTTGGTTTTTTTTGTTTTAATCTCTGTACGCTGTCCAGAGTAAGTTTTGTAAGATGGGAAGTCATATTGACTATATAAATGAAGAAATAAATAGAATATACATCCAAGGTGTGTGTCCTAGCAGGCACATTTTATATTCAACTTTCCCTAATAATTTCTTCCTGTGCAAATTGACCCAAAATGCCATGTAATAAAAATTTTCTAAAACTACAAATTTTGTCCCTAGTTTTGAGGTGAAAAACATTTTGAAATGGATGCCAATAAACACCATCTGTTTCCTCACCACTGACCCCACCACAGATGGATCAGCGGATCACATTATTTCATATAAAAAAGAACCTGCAATTTGCTATCCTCTCTCTTCACATGTATTATGTAGGATAATATAGTCAGGACAAAACTATAAAATTATAGTTACTATAGCCACTATAATCCCATATAATAATACTTCCAGTGATTAAAACTTCAAAACTGCCACATGTCTACCCGACAACCTACTCTGGCCTGCATACTGACCCATAGGATCCTAAGAAGTTGGGGTGGGCTTCAAAAATTTAGCAAGGGGTTCTCTGCCCAGTTGCTGGGTGGCCATGGCCATGGTGGGTGAGATCTAGTTGGCCTCCTACACCATGGCAGGTGAGGCATATTTTCCCTTCCTGAGCTCCAGGGGCTTTTTTTGAGCCTCCGGGAAGTTGAAAATGGCCTCACCAGACTCCAGAGGCCCTCTGGAGGCCGGAAATTTCCTGAATTTCAAGTAGGCCCATTTTTTTGCCCTCCCCAAGCCTCTGCACCCAAAACAGGCCGAGATAGAGATAGAGATAGATAGAGATAGAGATAGAGATAGAGATAGAGATAGAGATAGAGATAGAGATAGAGATAGAGATAGAGATAGAGATAGAGAGAGAGAGAGAGAGAGAGAGAGAGAGAGAGAGAGAGATAGATATAGATAGATAGATAGATAGATAGATAGATAGATAGATAGATAGATAGATAGATAGATAGATAGATAGATAGATAGATGATAGATAGATGATAGATAGATAGATAGATAGATAGATAGATAGATAGATAGATAGATAGATAGATGAGATAGAGTTAGAGTTAGAGTTAGAGATAGATAGATAGATAGATAGATAGATAGATAGATAGATAGATAGATAGATAGATAGATAGATAGATAGATAGATATAACAAATGAGTAACAGTATCATCCAACTAAAATAAAAAAGACAGCTGGACAAGGAACCTATGAAATATGGGAAAACTGCTTTTTGTCTCAATTCCAGAACAAATGTAAGGAGAAGTTTGGTTTGGCAAAGAGAAAGTTTCAAATTTATGACAGTCCACAAAATGTGTTGCCTGAGTTATTCTACATTCATTTGGGGACTGACTTTGGGCTATCTGTGCTCCTCCTATGCATCTAACTTAGCTAAATATCTATGGAGATTCTTGATCATGGTTGTCCCAAAGGTTTTTTTTCAAAAGCCAACTTTCTTTTTTTCCCCTTGAATAGACTTCACTTTTCATCCAAGAAGCTTCTTCAGTTCTGACTGAATGTTGGAGGATGGAAGGATTTATATTCCTTGCAGTCATCTGGTTGTTAACACTCATTCTGAGAGTCATTGAAGCCATTTGGAGGTTTATCTGTGTCTTCAGCATCACCTGAATATGGCCAATGATTGTGGAACCTTTTGAAAAAGCACCTTTGGGGACATCTAAGTTAGCCATGTGTTGTGGCCCAGCAGGAGCCATTGGAGCTGCCACCAGACTCCGACAGCGAGCGGCCCTATGAGTTGGCTCTGGAGGATGTGGAGGACCCTGGACAGGGTTCCAACGCCAAGCAGGGTACAGAGAGGCTGGTTGGCCACTAGGACCAGTGTGGAGGAGACAAGGGAGTGTAATCCAGACGTCATGCATTGGAGCAGTGGGGAGGAGCCAAGGAAGTTGTTCCTGGATGCCCGGTAATGCTGGGCAGATCGATGTAGAGAGCAGCTACGCAGTTACCAAAGATAATTGGACCCATGTGATTGTAATTAGGCTCCTCTCAAGATAGTATTTAAAGAGAGATTGGGAGGAGCCTGGCTTTGCAGGATTCAACGTCATTCCTAACGGTGGAGAAGCTGTTATTCTATCAAAGTCTGAGTTGCTGCCAAGGTTCTTATCTGTTTGTTATGCTTGGCTTTCAGCCACCGAGGTTTTGGTTTCCTGCTAATAAAGTGCTGTGACATTCCAGTTAAGCTTGTCTCGGCATTCGTTACAGGATAGAGGAGGGGGTCAGAACAGCCACGTATGTTAAAATATTGTTACGGGATGCATGTAAAGCTGCATTTGGTTTTGGGCAGTTTTGCAGCAGAGAGCTGCCAACTTACCAATAACTGTGAGTGCCTCCAATCACACAGCTCCTTCATTTATTTTTGCAATCCAACCTGTTCTGTTTCAAAGGAAAGGAAGAGCAGAAAGCTCATAAGATGCATGTACGACTCTTTCCCAAAGCGTCTCATCCTTCCGTAGGCTGTGACCTGTAAGTGTTCTTGTTTTGAAAAGGCGTCCTGTTACTATTGTTCCTGCAGGTAATATGCTGAACCATTAATAATAATGAATGTATTAATAATTAATTGGCCCTAACAGCCATTGAGGAATTTGCAGGCTATTGTGACCTACTTTGTTGTCGTACAGACAGACATTAACATCCCCTTAACTAATTTCCTTTTTCCTTTTGATCACATCAGCCCTGCTTTCAATCTGCACTTCTGCATTCTTCCAGGAAGTCACATTCCTTAGGCACAATTAGTTCATCATTCAGATGAATCACTCTTTAGCACTGTCCATGTGTCAGCTCATTCAAGCCGCTTCAGATTTTTATTTTGTTATTTCAACTAATCACATTAAGATATAATCTTTTGGCCAATAAAAGAAAAAAAGGGGGGAGACTTCAGGTTTGGATGCACAAGTGAAATCAACACAATTGATATTAGATTCTTCATTTTTTTTCAATTAGCTAGTGCTACACTAAAAAGGAAGAGTTAGCAATAGCAATAGCAGTTAGACTTATATACCGATTCATAGGGCTTTCAGCCCTCTCTAAGCGGTTTACAGAGTCAGCATATTGCCCCCACAATCTGGGTCCTCCTTTTACCCACCTCAGAAGGATGGAAGGCTGAGTCAACCCTGAGCCAGTGAGATTTGAATCGCCGAACTGCAGTTAGCAGTCAGCTGAAGCGGCTGCAGTACTGCACTCTAACCACTGCACCACCTCAGCTCAGAGTTGAAACTGCTGTTGTGTTTGTTAATCTCTGGTGCCTTATTGGAGCAGATGCTTCTAGTAGTGCCATCCATGCTTTGTTTCCTTTCACTCCCAAGAATTCCTGATGAGCTTCACGGGCATCAAAAAAAGAGGAAGAGGAGAAATGTGGTTGGTGGCACCATGCCACCAGTAGAATTTTATTCTGTGTAAAAGCAAAGTTCCAATCTAGTCAGACCTCTGGAACCCTTGATGTTCTCTGAGCTTAGTGGTTTTCTTGCAGACATTTCATTACCAACTAGGTAACATCATCAGTGCACTGATGATGATGATGATGATGATGATGATGATGATGATGATGATGATTGGCGCAGTGGTTAGAGTGCAGTACTGCAGGCTACTTTAGCTGACTGCTAGTTCTGCAGTTCGGCTGTTCAAATCTCACCGGCTCAGGGTTGACTCAGCCTTCCATCCTTCCGAGGTGGGTAAAATGAGGACCCGGATTGTTGTTGGGGGCGATATGCTGACTCTGTAAACCGCTTAGAGAGGGCTGAAAGCCCTATGAAGCGGTATATAAGTCTAACTGCTATTGCTATTGCGATGATGATGATGATGATGATGATGATGATGATGATGATGATGATGATGATGATGATATCTAGTTTGGTAATGAAATGTCTGCAAGAAAACCACCAAGCTCAGAAAGCATCAAGGACACCATAGTTCATCCCTAAGTTACAAATATTTTCTTCCATTGCTATTTAGCCTTCCAAATGAAAGAGTTACGCAGATAGCAGTTCAAACTGTTTCTCGTCCTTGGTTTATTTTATTTACTTATGTGTTTATTTATCGAGTTCATATAGTGGCCTCTCTCACTGACAAGACTTTCGGTGAACTACAATTAAAAAAAAATCAATTAAAAGAATCTTAAATGACCATGAAAACAATTAACATAAAATATAAATAAGATCTCATAAGAATTTGCAAATTCCCAAACCATGGGCTGCAGTTCTTCCTTTGTTGCAGCAAGAAAAAACCAAAACAGCTCTTAGGCCAAGGTCTTCTCAGCACCAGCTGACTGACATTGCCTGGTCTAATCCTAAGGGGACCATTAGGAATCCACACTGTTGCATTTGCAAAGTATTTCACAACATTCCATTCTTTTACGTTGGCCTTTTCATTGATACATGAATTGTACATTTCCATTTTCCTATTTTCTCCATTGTGATATTTTATGGATGTATGCATGAAAGGCTGCATCATGATCGCTTTCCCCAACCACAGAGTGCTCATCCATCAAATATTGCATAAGATGTGTGTCTTGATACCAGAGGTAGTTTCTTCCCCGTTCGGACTTGTTCGGTCGAAGAGGTGTAACTCGGCTGTGCACATGCCCAAGCCAGTTCTATCAGCAGTGCCATAGGCATCACCATCTTGTTTTTTTGCTTCTGCACCAGAGGTGGGTTTCTACCAGTTTGCACCTATTCGGTAGAACCAGTTCATCAAATCTACCGAACCGGTTAGAAGAGGTTCCACCAGTGGACCCGGAAAGCAGGCCACACCTACAGAAGAGGTTCCAAAAAATTTTTGAAACCCACCACTGGTCCTTGGATATGATTATTCTACACTATCATGCTCATATTTATAAAAGTCAGTGCCCCTGTGAAAGGTAAGGATGACTACTGCGTTTGTGGTGCAATCAGAACATTGCGTGTGTTGAAGTTGTTTTAACGCAAACCAAAGATGCCTTTTAAAAAACAAGTTTACATCATATTCTTATGCATGCCAGTGCTGTGTGTGAGGTAATTTAAGGTGGTTCTGACAAGTGTCGTCGGGATCTTCATATCTGGTCACATGGGCAGCAAGCCACTCCCACAAAGGAGGCCACACCCACAGAGTAGGTTCGAACAATTTTTAAAACCCACCACTGTTCTGCACATGTGCAAAAGCAATTTTTTATACTTCTGTGCATGCCCGCATGCAAAGCCCGTGCATGCCTGAAGCACATCCCTGAGTGAACTGGCAAGTAAAAGAATCCGGAACCCACCCCTGCTTGATACCATCATGGATACCAATTCAAGGCAGCTTTTTGCAAAGTTGCATTGTGCATGCATATAGTTATCAATAAAATAAATCATCCATTCCATTCATGTAAAAATGGAAATCTCTACTTTCTGAGTTATTTAAGAAGTGTGATACACTGGAAATCAAACCAATATGGAAAAATGTCATTTCAACTTACCTGTTCTAAAAGTTAGGTAAGAAAAAAAATAGCAAGTGTGAAAACTTAACTATTCTGTAGAAAGCTTTCTTCTCTAGATATGAAGGGAATGAGTTCATTTTTCATGATACATATGTGTTCTGACCCCCCTCCATACGCTGAGGCACTCCGACACAAGATTACTGCTAGACAATTTATTCACAGTAAATTAACACACCGACAAAACTTTGGCAGCAATCCAGACTTCCAAGATAAGAAATACACACGAGAGCTTCTCCAGCATTAGTATATTAGTTGAATCCTGCAAACAGCCTCCTCCCAAAGTTCCTCCTTATATACTCTCTTGGGAGGGGCCTAATCACAACTACCTGGGTCCAATTATCTCCTTTGTCTCCTTAATTGCTGTTCAAATCTCACCGGCTCAGGGTTGACTCAGCCTTCCATCCTTCCGAGGTGGGTAAAATGAGGACCCGGATTGTTGTTGGGGGCAATATGCTGACTCTGTAAACCGCTTAGAGAGGGCTGAAAGCCCTATGAAGTGGTATATAAGTCTAACTGCTATTGCTATTGTAAAAACAAGGCTACTTGATACTTTAACGGAAAATCATCAGTGAATACCAGAGTTTATACGTCTATGGACATTCTCAGTCGTCCAGGTCAAGGTTGCCCCCAAAAGTGCTTTTCAAAAAGGCAGCTGGACTTTCTTCATTTTTTTCCTTGAATACATTTCACTTCTCATCCAAGAAGATTTTTTAGTTCTGGCTGAATGCTGGGAAATGGAAGTATTTTGACTGCAAAGAATATAAATCCTTACATTCCCCACCATTGAGTCAGAACTGAAGAAGCTTCTTGGATGAGAAGTGAGACATCTTCAAAGAAAAAACAAAAAGCAAGCCTTTTGAAAAACACCTTTGGGACCAGAATTTATAGACTACATAAGTATTTCCCAACCTTGTCAAGAGTAAGATGTGTGGATTTCAACTCCCAGAATTCTGGGAATTGAATTTCAAACATTTTAAAGTTGATGAAGGTTAGGTTACAGTGAGAAGGTAAATGGTAAATTGCTTCCACATTGATACCAAGAAAATGGACATAATTTTGAAATTAGCAGGATCGAACTTGTTCAAGGATTACTTTAAATCCATATTTTATATTAAAAAACAGTTGTATTATTTCTCTGGGGGGATTTTTCAGTGGGCTTCTAGCACATGTGATATATACATTTATAATTTGTGAACGAATATGCTTCTAATTACTACTTACATATTAAAACATTGTAAGTTTGAAGACAGTTTATGACAACTTATTGCGTGATCCTGTTATACAATTATGACTGGCCCAAATTAGACATAAGAACCGAATATTTAAGCATGAGAAAATGTTATGTAAATAAAGACAGTTTAAGGATGAGACAAATCCAAAACAAAAGGGAGGCAATTGAATTAATTTTTGTCTTTGAATTTTTGTTGGTGTTAGTGCTATTATTTTATTTTATTCTAGCTCACTTTTTAATTAATATTGCTAATGTCATAATTTCACTAGAAATGGAAAATACTGTTTATATATATAAATATATAGATAGATATAGATATAGATATAGATATAGATATAGATATAGATATAGATATAGATATAGATATAGATATAGATATAGATATAGATATAGATATAGATATAGATATAGATATAGATATAGATATAGATATAGATATAGATATAGATATAGATATAGATATATAGATATATAGATATATAGATATATAGATATATAGATATATAGATATATAGATATATAGATATATAGATATATAGATATATAGATATTTAAAGTCACAACCCCTGGTATGCCCCAATTATGGGAGGAAGCTAACTGCTTCCATTCTCTGTCCATCGGCTCATCACAAGAGACCATCCAGACAGAAAGCCCAATATTTTACTGTTGCCTTTGTTACATTTGTGTAGTATTTATGCTGATAAATAAATAAAGGGAGACTAGTATAGATCTATTTCAAGCTATTTAGCTCTGGTATGGCTAGGGTATGGCTAGCTGATGAGAGCTAAATAGCTTGAAATAGATCTATACTAGTCTCCCTTTATTTATTTATCAGCATAAATACTACACACACACACACACACACACACACACACACACACACACACACACACACACATTCTGTCAATGGAACTGTCAGCCTTTTGAAAACACAACATTTCATTGTAACATTAAAATTTAAAACAGTTGTCCGTAATCCCATTGAGACTGCTTGATAATTAGACAAATGCAGAAGACGTTTTTAAAATTTGTGTCCTGAAGGTCATATTCTACGTATGAGTATTTTTTCCTCCTTTCCTTTCCTTTCCTTTTCCTTTTCCTTTTCCTTTTCCTTTTCCTTTCCTTTCCTTTCCCTTCCCTTCCCTTCCCTTCCCTTCCTTTCCTTTCCTTTCCTCTCCTCTCCTCTCCTCTCCTCTCCTCTCTCCTTTCCTTTCATTTCCCTTCCCTTCTCTTTCCTTCTTTTCCTTTCCTTTCCTTTCCTTTCCTTTCCTTCCCTTTCCTAACCTCCCCTCCCCTTTGATCATTTCAAAATGCCTCAAAGAATTAAAATGATCTAGTTGCTTTTCCCCCCCCCCCCCATACTCTCTGTTGGGAATGGAAATAACACTGCTTTGTAACAAAGCTTCTTTTAGACTTTTCAGCCCTGTAAAAGAACTATAAGTCTATCTACTGAGTAGAAGGAGCAATGTTCATTGATGGCCCTCAAAATGTTGCAGAACTCTTTATATTTTTTTTCCCCAGGTGATCCTATGCTTTCAAAGGATTTGGGTAATTGCAGCAAAATGGAAAAGGCTCAGTCATTCCATTTTGCCAATCGCATGTCTTTTATTTTTTTAAAAAATATATTTTTTTTATTTCCATTTTCATAACATACAATCACATGTATACTATACATAGCCAGTATCATATAGTATTAAATAATAATTACATAATTTCCTCTTGTCAACAATGGCCAGAAAATAAAAACCCATTATAGTTCTTCTGCTCTCCATACACCTCTTTCTTCTACCACTCTCCAACTTCCTATCTTCCCTCTATCATCCTTTCCTACTCTACTTCCCCTTCCTTTCTCCTTCTCTCTACATTCCACTCCTCCTTATCCTCATCCTCCACATCTTCCCCCCTTACCTTCCCTCCTATCCCTCTCTTCCCATCTTTCTTCTCCTTCTGTTTCCCACCCCTCCTCTCATTGGTGTATTTCCGCTTCATATCAATATACTTAACATATCCTAGTTTTAAAGAAATAATAATAATAATAATAATAATAATAATAATAATAATAATAATACATCACAATACGGCAACAAAAAGGCAACAAAAGAAGGAGCAGGGGCACAAAAGATCAGCTTCTAATTGATAAAATGATATTAGAAAATTGTAAGAACAGAAAAACGAACTTGAATATGGTCTGGATTGATTACAAAAAGGCATTTGACTCACTGCCACATAGTTGGATCATAAAATGCTTAGAAACAACTGGCATTAGCAAAAATATTACATCCTTTACTGAAAAGGCAATGAAACAATGGAGAACTGAGTTGGCAGTAGGGAATGAGATCTACGGAATGGTTAATATCAAGCGAGGAATTTTCCAGGGTGATTCACTTTCACCTCTTCTCTTCATCATCGCAATGATCCCACTATCAGTAATCTTAAAAAAAATGAAATTAGGCTACCAAACAGCCAAAGAAGCTGAAAAAATTTCACATTTACTATATATGGATGATTTGAAACTCTATGGAAAGTCAGAAATAGAAATCCAATCATTGACAAACACAGTCCGAGTATTCAGCACCGATATTTCAATGCAGTTTGGCATGGAAAAATGTGCCACTGTATCCATAAAAAGGGGCAAAATCACTGCATGTGAGGGAATTGAAATGCCCAATGGCCAATTAATTAAATGCAAAGAAAATGAAGCCTACAAATACTTAGGCATTCTGCAGTTGGATAACATCAAGCATGGAGAAGTAAAAACTATTGTCAGGCGAGAGTACACCAACAGAGTTAGGAAAATTTTAAAATCTAAATTGAATGGTGGAAATACAATCAAGGCCATAAATACCTGGGCAATACCAGTTATAAGATACACAGCTGGTATAGTTAACTGGACACAAGCTGATTTGGACCTTTTGGACCGAAAAACCAGGAAACTAATGACAATGCACTACAGTTTACATCCACGTGGTGATACTGATAGACTGTATCTGTCCCGAAAATCAGGTGGCAGAGGATTATTACAAGTGAAGCAAACAGTTGAAGAAGAAAAACATGCACTGGCTGATTATTTAAAAGAAAGTCAAGAACATCTATTAATCGAAGTAAAGAACAAAAATCTACTGAAGGCTCAACAGACGAAACAAGAATACAGAAAAGATGTGATAAAATCAAGAATGGAGAGTTGGCAGAACAAAGCACTGCATGGCCAATTTCTGGAAAAAATAAAAGATAAAGTGGACAGTGAACAAACTTGGTTATGGTTAACAACAGGTACATTAAAGAAAGAAACAGAGTCACTAATCCTGGCTGCGCAAGAACAAGCTATCCGCACAAATGCCATTAAGGCCAAAATTGAAAAATCCTCTGATGATGCCAAATGCAGACTTTGCAAAGAAGCTGATGAAACTGTTGATCACATACTCAGCTGCTGTAAAAAAATCACGCAGACTGATTATAAATTGCGGCACAATTCAGTAGCACAAATGATCCATTGGAATTTGTGCAAAAATTATAATATCAAAACAGCAAAAAACTGGTGGGAACATCAGCCTGAAAAAGTCACCGAAAATCAGATGGTCAAGATCTTGTGGGATTTCCGTATACAAACCGACAAAATACTGGCACATAATACACCAGACATCACACTGGTTGAGAAAAATAAGGTCACAATCATAGACATCGCAATACCAGGTGATAGCAGGGTCGCCGAGAAGGAACATGAAAAAATCGCAAGATACCAGGACTTAAAAATCGAAATTCAACGACTATGGCACAAACCAGCAGTGGTAATTCCAGTGGTAATTGGCACACTGGGTGCTATTCCAAAAGCACTGGAACTACATTTAAAACAGTTAAAAATTGACAAAATCACCATCAGTCAAATGCAAAAAGCCGCACTGCTTGGATCTGCACGCATATTACGAAAATACGTTACAACGTCCTAGGCCCCTGGGTGGGGCCCGACTAGTAACTAATGCCAAATCCGGCGAAACAACTGGCCGCTGTGATACAATTGTGTAATAATAATAATACATCGCAATACCAGGTGATAGCAGGGTCGCCGAGAAGGAACATGAAAAAATCGCAAGATACCAGGACTTAAAAATCGAAATTCAACGACTATGGCACAAACCAGCAGTGGTAATTCCAGTGGTAATTGGCACACTGGGTGCTATTCCAAAAGCACTGGAATTACATTTAAAACAGTTAAAAATTGACAAAATCACCATCAGTCAAATGCAAAAAGCCGCACTGCTTGGATCTGCACGCATATTACGAAAATACGTTACGACGTCCTAGGCCCCTGGGTGGGGCCCGACTAGTAACCAATGCCAAATCCGGCGAAACAACTGGCCGCTGTGATACAATTGTATAATAATAATAATAATGACTAAATAAAAGATAAAGTGGACAGTGAACAAACTTGGTTATGGTTAAAAACAGGTACATTAAAGAAAGAAACAGAGTCACTAATCCTGGCTGCGCAAGAACAAGCTATCCGCACAAATGCCATTAAGGCCAAAATCGAAAAATCCTCTGATGATGCCAAATGCAGACTTTGCAAAGAAGCTGATGAAACTGTTGATCACATACTCAGCTGCTGTAAAAAAATCGCGCAGACTGATTATAAATTGCGGCACAATTCAGTAGCACAAATGATCCATTGGAATTTGTGCAAAAATTATAATATTAAAACAGCAACAAACTGGTGGGAACATCAGCCTGAAAAAGTCACCGAAAATCAGATGGTCAAGATCTTGTGGGATTTCCGTATACAAACCGACAAAATACTGGCGCATAATACACCAGACATCACACTGGTTGAGAAAAATAAGGTCACAATCATAGACATCGCAATACCAGGTGATAGCAGGGTCGCCGATAAGGAACATGAAAAAATCGCAAGATACCAGGACTTAAAAATCGAAATTCAACGACTATGGCACAAACCAGCAGTGGTAATTCCAGTGGTAATTGGCACACTGGGTGCTATTCCAAAAGCACTGGAATTACATTTAAAACAGTTAAAAATTGACAAAATCACCATCAGTCAAATGCAAAAAGCCGCACTGCTTGGATCTGCACGCATATTACGAAAATACGTTATGACGTCCTAGGCCCCTGGGTGGGGCCCGACTAGTAACCAATGCCAAATCCGGCGAAACAATTGGCCGCTGTGATACAATTGTACAACAACAATAATGACTGATTATAAATTGTGGCACAATTCAGTAGCACAAATGATCCATTGGAATTTGTGCAAAAATTATAATATTAAAACAGCAACAAACTGGTGGGAACATCAGCCTGAAAAAGTCACCGAAAATCAGATGGTCAAGATCTTGTGGGATTTCCGTATACAAACCGACAAAATACTGGCGCATAATACACCAGACATCACACTGGTTGAGAAAAATAAGGTCACAATCATAGACATTGCAATACCAGGTGATAGCAGGGTCGCCGAGAAGGAACATGAAAAAATCGCAAGATACCAGGACTTAAAAATCGAAATTCAACGACTATGGCACAAACCAGCAGTGGTAATTCCAGTGGTAATTGGCACACTGGGTGCTATTCCAAAAGCACTGGAATTACATTTAAAACAGTTAAAAATTGACAAAATCACCATCAGTCAAATGCAAAAAGCCGCACTGCTTGGATCTGCACGCATATTACGAAAATACGTTATGACGTCCTAGGCCCCTGGGTGGGGCCCGACTAGTAACCAATGCCAAATCCGGCGAAACAATTGGCCGCTGTGATACAATTGTACAACAACAATAATGACTGATTATAAATTGTGGCACAATTCAGTAGCACAAATGATCCATTGGAATTTGTGCAAAAATTATAATATTAAAACAGCAACAAACTGGTGGGAACATCAGCCTGAAAAAGTCACCGAAAATCAGATGGTCAAGATCTTGTGGGATTTCCGTATACAAACCGACAAAATACTGGCGCATAATACACCAGACATCACACTGGTTGAGAAAAATAAGGTCACAATCATAGACATTGCAATACCAGGTGATAGCAGGGTCGCCGAGAAGGAACATGAAAAAATCGCAAGATACCAGGACTTAAAAATCGAAATTCAATGACTATGGCACAAACCAGCAGTGATAATTCCAGTGGTAATTGGCACACTGGGTGCTATTCCAAAAGCACTGGAATTACATTTAAAACAGTTAAAAATTGACAAAATCACCATCAGTCAAATGCAAAAAGCCGCACTGCTTGGATCTGCACGCATATTACGAAAATACGTTACAACGTCCTAGGCCCCTGGGTGGGGCCCGACTAGTAACCAATGCCAAATCTGGCGAAACAACTGGCCGCTGTGATACAATTGTATAATAATATTGAAAATATAAGAGAAGACAGTATATAATGGCATGTCTTTTAAGTCGAATTCTGCCAATATGATATTTCTGTTACCGAAAGGGAATTCAGAATTCACTCTTGTTTTGTTTTAGATGTGAACACTTTAAAAAAAAATTGTTTAATATGCATATTCATTTCTGGAAGCTATTCTGTGATTTGATTTATTTAGAGAGCAAATGAATCAGTCATTAAAAAGCTGTCGCGTCTGATGTTCTTGGAATGGATGAATCAATTATATTGAAAAGACTAGTTTTTCATTTGAAAAAAAAAATAATGAAATGGAAAAACCTCTTTTGTTCCTGCCATTAAGGAAAAAGGCAAATTGGTACAGAACATTGTCAGAATCTAAAACTTGGCTAAGCAACATTTGATGATGTAAGGGAATAGTTCCTATTTCTAATCATGTTGATGTTTCATCTGACAATTGTTATTTAAAGTTAAGGCCTGCATATCTTCATACACATGCTATATCCCATATCATTTGCCTTGAAAACAATCCCCCTCTTTCTCTCAATCTGTAGCCTATTTTAAGCTTTTTTTTTCTAAACTGTCAAGGTCATTTTGACATATTTTTTTTTTAGTCCTAGAGCTATTCGGCAGCGCTTTGTGTCATCTGCTAATCTAATGAGAATTCTGTGTTATAATTCAAATTATTCCTGCATAATTAGCTTCTTAATCATAATATAATGGGGTACTTTGTTGAGATCAAGATATATTATGTCTACATTATACCCAGAATCTCTTAAGGAAGTTAGGCATTAATAAGAGAGATACAATGACTCTGACAGGACATCTTCCTGACAAATGTAAGCACTTATGTTCAAAGTGCTTACAGATTAATGATCTGCTCAAGAAACCTTCCAATGTATTAATGCCAGGCTGACTGATGTTAATTCCCTCATTTCTAATTTCCACTTTCAAAAAATAGGGACAACTTGATGTCCTTTATTCATGTGGCACTTTATCCATGCTCAAAAAGTTTTCTCAAAATTAACGGGTAGAACTTTTGCCACATGCTAGTGAGCCTTTCATTTGCCCACAGAAAGCTGGATATTTCCAAGATAAATTGATAATCTGTTAATAGCCTCAGTTAACCTCCAAAAAGCCATCCTTACCAGTGAGAGAAAATTTAGCCAGCATATGAATAAGCAATTCAGTCTTTGCTTTGCTTTGCTAGCTTGCCAAGCATTTCCACAACCATAATAGTTAGGTTAGAGTTAAGATATCTTTAGAGGTTAATGTAAAATAGTAGAAGTTTGCCAGAAGTGAGGAAGTTATATCTTGTTTGCAAAGAACTGGATCAGTTACTAAATTGTCGGAATCATTGGAACAGGGATTTCTGGAGAGAACAAAGAAGGAACGGGTTTAAGAGGAGATAGAATGGGTTTAAGAGGAGATAAATTGTTGCTCTAGACAAAAGCAGTATACACTTTGTAGTTGTACAACAATGAGAGATCTCTGGACTACTCTTAACATATGGTAAAAGGGTGAAAGCATGACATTTTTCTCTCCCAACCAGACTTCCACTTCCACAAGGATATGTGCGTGCAAAGCAATCTGTGTTGGCAAAACCTGGGCAACTGAAAGATAGGGTTCAACCCAGAGGTGGGTTTCTACCAGTTTGCACCTATTCGGTAGAACCGGTTTGTCAAATCTACTGAACCGGTTAGAAGAGGTTCCACCAGTGGACCCGGAAAGCAGGCCACACCTACAGAAGAGGTTCCAAAACAATTTGAAACCCACCACAGGTCCTTGGATATGATTATTCTACACTATCATGCTCATATTTATAAAACTCAGTGCCTCTGTGAAAGGTAAAGATGACTACTGCGTTTGTGGTGCAATCAGAACATTGTGTGTGTTGAAGTTGTTTTAACGCAAACCAAAGATGCCTTTTAAAAAACAAGTTTACATCCTATTCTTATGCATGCCCAGTGCTGTGTGTGAGGTAATTTAAGGTGGTTCTGACAAGTGTCGTCAGCATCTTCATATCCGGTCACATGGGTGGCAAGCCACTCCCATCCGGTCACATGGGTGGCAAGCCACTCCCACAAAGGAGGCCACACCCACAGAGTAGGTTTGAACAATTTTTGAAACCCACCACTGGTTCAACCTGGATTAATTTGAAGCGACTTGTAACAGAGAAGAGGCACCACAGAAAAGAGAAAAGGACGCCAGATGAAAAGGACAAAGAGATCCAACTCAAAGGCAGATGGAGGAGAGTGGGGAAAAAAAACCTGCTAAGCATACCAGTGATTCCCCCGTGGCGTTTGCAAAGAAAGGGAGGGGAGAAACCTGTTGGTTTCTTTCAATATGAATGACATTTTTTTAAAGTATTGCATTTTTAAGAAGAGAGCTAAATCCCTGTACATGAGAAGGAAAGAAAGGGGAATGCTTAGCTGCGAGCTGGCAGAAAGCAACTCTGCAAGACCAAAGGCCAGTCAACCCATTAGTTCAACAGCTAATACAGCAGTATTGTTTCTCGAGCAAATGTCGCGATGACACATCACGCGGACTCGACAGTCCGAGTCCGCCAATGAAACTTTTGTTCTTGGACGGTCCGGTAGGACCTAAACCATCCTGAAGAGATGGTGACAGGGAAGCCAAAACCTTGCTGGTCACAGGGACACCGCAAAGTCCCTGATTGAGAGACCGCCTACTGCCAATTACCTCCACTAGACCGATACGATCGCATAGATTAGGCCTCCTCCGAATTCCATCATCTAGCCAGTGTAGACTGGCAACTACCCGGAGGAGAGCCTTCTTGGTGGCTGCTCCAACCCTCTGGAACAAACTCCTCGTGGAGATTCGGACCCTCACCACCCTCCAGTCCTTCATCCCCGCCCTAAAGATCTGGCTGTCCCGGCTGGCCTGGGGTTAAGACTCTAACCCCACTCGAATTTGTGTGGCTGTTGTGTTTTTTAATATGGTGTATTGTCTGTATGTTGGAAATTGTTTGTCCTCCCCCCCCCTTTTTTTTTGAACTGTGAGCCGCCCTGAGTCCCCCCAGGGAAAAGGGCGGCATACAAATAAAGGGAAATGAAAAAAAATATGAATGAATTGACCCAAGGGTAGTGCTTCCAACCGAAGACAAACAGGCAGCCCCCAGGCTGGCATAGTCGGAGACGGCTTCCGAAGGAACAGTATTGTTTCTCAAGGAAATCTTCTACTTCTTGTTTGTACACCTATGCTGTTTCTGTATTGCAGGTAGTAATGCTATTCTTGGTAGTTCACATTTAGAGTTTTGGGGGTTTTATTGGCTGTCTCAAAAGGGAGGAGGAAACCGGTCTTTCAAAGACGTGACACCATATTTACTTAAAATAAATTGCAAAGGAGCTAAAAAGATCCACCCTGGTCTTCAGGGGTGTCCCGAAAAGTCAACTTCCTAAAAGCAGAACAACCTCTACTTTAAAAAAAATGACATGTTTCTAGGGTTATAGAATATTTACCCATAGCTTCTTCAAATGTAGCTAGACTGAAGTTAAATGAAGAATTGCATACACTCTAATTCTGCTATTAACTCAGCCGTAAAGTAGTTTTCACGTACAGGACCAAATAATCAACACAGTATCCAGAAACTCCTGACATTTCAGAAATTGATGCCATAGCTCAGCAGTAAAGCCATCATATGCACTTGGAGGATTCTCTATTATTAGTTGTTTCCACTTGTTAGGTTCTGAATGGGAGATAACAATCAGTAATGGGATCGTAGTGAGCATCTATGGTGTGATCTTAAGTCCCTAGTCAATGATCCACTCTGGTTCTAAGCATCTTTTAAATGCTTATCAAAGCATATTGGGCAGATTTCAAAGCTACCATGGACCCCTCGATGATATCAATGATACACCTCATTGCTCTTAAAACTAAATTGATTGATCTGGATTAATGTGGGATTTCAGGGGTCTGCTAGAAAAGAGGTTATTATTATTACCACTACCATTTATTGCATGAATTAGTTTTAAATTTATATAAAAGGTAAAGGTTCTCCTCACATATATGTGCTAGTCATTATTCTAGGGGGCGGTGATCATCTCCGTTTCAAAGCCGAAGAGCCAGCGCTGTATGAAGACATCTCCATGGTCATGTGGCCAGCATGAAACACTGTTACCTTCCCACCAAAGGTGGTTCCTATTTTTTCTACTTGCATTTTTACATGCTTTCGAACTGCTAGGTTGGCAGAAGCTGGGACAAGTAATGGGAGCTCACTCTGTTATGTGGTACTAGGGATTCTAGCTGCCGAACTGCCAACCTTTCTGATCAACAAGCTTAGCGTCTTAGCCACTGAGCCACTGCACCTCTTGAAATTTTTATATACTGCAGCAAAAGCAATGATTTCTTCTTCAAATGGAGCCTCCCCTCTGGTCTCTGTTACTTCAGTATTTTGGCTAATGGACAAAACATAGGTGATAGAACCAGTACAGATTGGATTGCATCTCAGTTTGGTCAGAAAAAGTAGGGTTACACCAAGCCTGTAAACTCCAGTCTGTATGATGGGTCTACTTTTAAGGCATTTTTCCAGGAATCATTTCTTCATTTCCTTACCCCAAAACACATCTTCCAAAAATTAGCCTAAAAATACTATAACACATTTTGAGAAATGAACCTTTTGTCTAGCAGAGGCAACCATAACTTTAGTTTTGTAGTGTCATGCATAGCAATATGAACCTCAGCTATAAGATTTTTTTGGTGGATGGGATTTAAAATCTCTACAATTGCTGTTCTAATTAAAAATAATCTTACTTCTGTGATATGTTGTATTAAATGTTGCAGGATATTCTGATCACGCAAAAGATGATCATCCAAATGATGACTAAAAGAACAATATCAGTGGTGGGTTTCAAAAATTGTTCGAACCTACTCTGTGGGTGTGGCCTCCTTTGTGGGAGTGGTTTGCCACCCATGTGACCGGATGGGAGTGGCTTGCCGCCCATGTGACCGGATATGAAGATGCCGACGACACTTGTCAGAACCACCTTAAATTACCTCACACACAGCACTGGCATGCATAAGAATATGATGTAAACTTGTTTTTAAAAAGGCATCTTTGATTTGCGTTAAAACAACTTCAACACATGCAATGTTCTGATTGCACCAGAAACGCAGTAGTCATCCTTACCTTTCACAGAGGCACTGAGTTTTATAAATATGAGCATGATAGTGTAGAATAATCATATCCAAGGAATGGTGGGTTTCAAAAAAATTTGGAACCTCTTCTGTAGGTGTGGCCTGCTTTCCGGGTCCACTGGTGGAACCTCTTCTAACTGGTTCAGTAGATTTGACGAACCGGTTCTACTGAATAGGTGCGAACTGGTAGGAACCCACCTCTGAACTGCATGCTGAGCAGGCAAAAGTGATGGTAAAGAGGTTGTAGAAGCTAGCCCCAAGTTCTGTCAGGCATGAGTAACCAAGAATGACACAGTGAACAGTTAATAGTTGTTTCTTTATTGCTGTTCATTTATAGACAGAATCTTGCCAGATTAAAGCACACTCTGCATAACTATCAGACAAATACTGTGAAGATTTAGAGAGGATCTCTTATGAACCTCTTTCTGCATACCAATGACAACAGTGTTTTGCCTCTTCACTACTCCCTCCTGCAAGGCAGCACCCAACTCTACCAGAGTCCAGAAAGAGCCTAGGTGGCGCAGTGGTTAAATGCAGCACTGCAGGCTACTGCTAGATCAGCTAGATCAGCAGTTCAGCGGTTCAAATCTCACCGACTCAGGGTTGACTCAGCCTTCCATCCTTCCGAGGTGGGTAAAATGAGGACCCAGATTGTTGGGGGCAATATGCTGACTCTCTGTAAACCGCTTAGAGAGGGCTGAAAGCCCTATGAAGCGGTATATAAGTCTACTGCTATTGGCTTTCTGAATAAATTGTCTTCATCCCCCGCCCTCCCCCAAGTAAAGCGTAGATTCTGGCCCAGAATGTTAGTATCCTCAAATTAACATTGGTATATCATGCAGAAAATAACTTCACTTTTTCTTCAGTAAAGAGAGGGATGGAATGAGAAATAATGAGGTAATTATTGCAAACTAGCACTCACTCTAATTTAGTATCACACAAAATAATTTATTAAAACAAACTATGAAACTATGGAAAATGTTAATTATACTATTTTGATAAATATAAGAAATTTCATCAAGAAATATTTAAAAAGACACTATAGTTTATTTACATATGTACCATATTCTTAAGGGGCAAGCAATTGCAAGCTAATAATTAAATTAATAGAAATTGTTATATATATAGGTATGTGTATGTGTGTGTGTGTGTGTGTGTGTGTGTGTGTATGTATGTATGTATGTATGTATGTATGTATGTATGTATGTATGTATGTATGTATGTATATAATTGCTGGGTCCATCTGCTGTTGTCTTTCTCAAAATACCCTATATTAAGAAGTGAGTAAATCAAAATGCCATCACATAGCAATAGCAATAAAACTTAGATGTATGTAACACTCCATGGTGCTTTACAGTACTCTCTGAGTGCTTTACAGAGTCAGCATATTGTCCCTAGCAATCGGGGTCCTCATTTTACCAATGTCATAAGGATGGAAGGCCAAGTCAATTTTGAGCCACTTAGGATCAAACTCTTGGCAGTGAACAGAGTTAGCCTACAATACTACATTCTAACCACTGCACCACGGGGGCTCTTGCATACCTACAGCAGGAATGCAAATGGAATAGCAAAACAAATAGCAGTATAAAGTACAAATGCAATAAATAAATACATAAAAACAATAAATAAATAATTTAAAAATGTGATTATTTGATATGTGATAATATGCAATGAATAAATAATCAACACTCACCATGCCTATGCAAATATTCACCTGCTTATATGATAGTTAAATAACTAGAGGACAGAAGCAGACATCCGAATTTCAATATTCTCATTTTCATTTGCTCAGTCTCTGATCTTTCCCATATTGACAAGAAAGATTTATAGAAGGTCTTAGCTACGTCAGATGCAGAGAGCACATCTTTCTCAGTTAAAGAGCTTTCCAAAAGGGGGAAAAAGTTTTTGCACTCTGCAAACCTCCCCAAAATGGCCCATTTTTCACAAAAACAGGCCCATTTTTTTTTCAAAAAAAGGCATGAATAGCCGGGGGGGGGGGTTTGCAGAGTGCTCCAGAGAGGGGGGGGGCAAAAAGGGCTTGGGTTGGTGGTTTTTTTTGCTCATTTCTGTCCTCTCCAGCCCATCCATCAGGGTATGCATGGCCATTTTGTTGAAGGGGCAGGGCTTCAGGAGGCAAAAAATGCTTGATTCCGTGTATAAGATGCACCCGGATTTTGCAGCCTCTTTTTTGAGAGAAAAAAGTGTGTCTTATACTCTGAAAAATACGGTACATACAGCAAGGGGAACCTTTACCTCACCTAAGTAAAAGATTGTCCTCTTTCCCCATATGGAATTGTTGTCTATCTATCCTGCCCTACTGACGCCTTGGAAGAAATCTATGACCATTGAACAATTAGGAACAAAATTCAAGCAGAGATCTATTGGGCAATAACTCTTTTAATCTAAGCAGTTAGAAAACAGCTGCTGACGGTCATTGTGGTCATGATTAGAAACAGAACATCAAAACAGTTCATATATAGAGCCGAGGTGGCGCAGTGGTTAAATGCAGCACTGCAGGCTACTTCAGCTGACTGCAGTTCTGCAGTTCGGCTGTTCAAATCTCACCGACTCAGGGTTGACTCAGCCTTCCATCCTTCCGAGATGGGTGAAATGAGGACCCAGACTGTGGGGGGCAATATGCTGACTCTGTAAACCGCTTAAAGAGGTATATAAGTCTAAGTGGTATATAAGTCTAACTGCTATTGCTACTGCTATATATGGAATGCCTGTCTCAGACAACTGTCAAACACAATACAAATGAAAGAGTTTAGTTCACGGTGGTGAAAGTCCTATTAGAATATCATCTACCAAATGTCGCCGAGAGGACAATAATTCAACATAGGAACTTTAATGTGACATTTCAACTAGAAAAACCATTTAAATGAATAGACAGAAGAGAAATAAA
The DNA here is from genome assembly GCF_051295495.1 of Thamnophis sirtalis. Lineage (NCBI taxonomy): Eukaryota > Metazoa > Chordata > Lepidosauria > Squamata > Natricidae > Thamnophis > Thamnophis sirtalis. The sequence goes on from NW_028261386.1 coordinate 126,108,933, forward strand.
TTCAAAGCACGCAATGATAAGCACACAAAAACATTCAGAGTATGGCACACCATTCATAGGGACATTGGGCACTAAGGAATAGAACTGAGCTATATTTAGAAGCCAGCCTGGTTTAAAAGGCTTTGTTCATTATTTCCGTAGGATGCAAATATAAAATCAGATCAAATTTACTTTGAAGTTCAGCACTAGTTATTTTTAAAAAATCCTTGCAAGGGGGCTACAAAGTCTCTGACGATAATCTTTCTTGGAGTAAAGATAATAACCTCATATCAATGTGGAGCTTTTCATCTTCAGAATGATTTATATGTTTACAGGTAGTCCTCGGCTTATAACAGTTCATGTAATGACTGTTCAAAATTACAACAGTGTTATAACCAGGGATTTATGGCCATTTTTTCATCCACCTTATAACCCCTGTAGCATCCCCACAGTCGTGTGCATTTACATTCAGATGCTTGACAACTCACTCCCATTTATGATAGTTGCAGTGTCCCGGAGTCATGTGATTTCCCTTTTGTGACATTCCAACATGCAAATAGCAATAGCAGTTAGACTTATATACCGCTTCATAGGGCTTTCAGCTCTCTCTAAGCGGTTTACACAGTCAGCATATTGCCCCCAACAATCCGGGTCCTCATTTTACCCATCTCGGAAGGATGGATGGCTGAGTCAACCTTGAGCCAGTGAGATTTGAACAGCTGAACTGCAGAACTGCAGTCAGCTGAAGTAGCCTGCAGTGCTGCACTCTAACCACTGCGCCACCTCGGCTCCCAGTACAAAGTCAATGGGGAAACCAGATTCACTTAAACTCAATTAGTATTACTAATTTAACTACCGCAGTGATTCACTTAACAAATGTAGCAAGGAAAGTCATAAAATGGGGCAAAACTCACTTAACAAATTTCTCACTCAGCATCATAAATTTTGGGCTCAATTCTGGTTGTAAATTGAGGACTACCTATATTTCTACATGAACTCCTTTTATCCTATACTGAAAGACAATATGCAAAGGAAGGATACCAAGGCACATAGGCTTAGGAGGCATGGTGGTACAGTGGTTAGAGTGAAGTACTGCAAGCTACTTCTCCTGACTGCCTGCAATTTGGCAATTTGAATCTCACCAGGCTCAAAGTTGTCTCATTCTTCCAAGGTCAATAAAATGAGGACACCGACTGTGGAGAGAAATATGCTGAATGTGTAAGCCACTTGCAGAGGGCTATAAAGCACTGTGAAGCAGTATATAAGTCTAAATACTATTGCTATTTCTATTTGTACCACTCTTTTAGATAGTTTCAGAACTTTAGTTAAATCAATGTGTATCGGGTACATATGAATCATATTTAAATATGCCCTTCTACTAATTTAAGCTTTCTTTTTTAGGCATTTCAGCTGGGACCCTGAGATTCACAATGCCATTCATTTATATTATGGAAGTCACATCAATGGGTATTGTAAGTGTTTATGGAGATTCCCAGTCATCCCAATCATGGTTGTTACCAAAGATACTTTTTTTTTCCAAAGGCAACTGGACTTTTGTTTTTCTTTGAAGATGTTTTGCTTCTCATCCAAGAAGTTGAAGAAGCTTCTTGGATGAGAAGTGAATGTCTTGAAGGAAATACAGAGGAAGTCCAGTGGCCTTGTGAAAAAAAGTTATTTTGGGTACTGTAAGTAAATCAGAGATATTGTAAGATAAATCCGTATAACTATGTGCTATAGCAATAGCAGTTAGACTTATATACCGCTTCATAGGGCTTTCAGCCCTCTCTAAGCCGTTTACAGAGTCAGCACATTGCCCCCAACAACAATCCGGGTCCAACAGTTCTCCCTCCAGTCTGCCTACCTAGGGGGCGCTGTTCTTGCTCCTGATTGGCTACCTGTTTGACAGCGGGCATATCTAAAGAGCTGTCAAACAGGGTCTCAACTGTTGCCGTCAGCTAAGACATGCGCGTTGTGTATTGCCGCATTGGCAACCTGTTAGCATTCAAGCTGTTAACATTTCAAGACCTGGCTCGCCTCAATTTATCCACCCAACATTCTCCCTAGCTAGAACACTATGCATTTATCAATCTCCGATAAGTAACTATACATATCGGATTGTGTTTTTTTTTTGTGGATAATTTTTTAATGAAAAAAAACAACAAACTTTTACAAATATTTACTTTCCTTACCCACCCTTCCCCCCCAACCCCCTAACCTACCCCCCCCGACTTCCCAGAACCAATACAAGGTATAAATCTTTAACAAAAACATTCTAAAATAAGCTTAAAAAAAAGTTAATAACATCTTTCACTTGAGTTTTAACTCCTCCATGCTAGGCTAGCTCTAAACAATTTATACCATTCCTAGTTTCTTTAGTCATAAGCTATCTGAAATTTCTTAGTCCCGTATAAATTTTGAGAATAATCAATCCATCTTTTCCACTCCAGTTTATGTCTCTCGTTTGAATGGTCCTTAAGATATGCAGATATTTTAGCCATCTCAGCTAGGTTTGTTACTTTCAATGTCCATTCTTGAATAGTAGGCAACTCTTCCTTCTTCCAGTATTGCGCCACCAACAGTCTAGCTGCGGTTATTAAATGCAAAATCAGGCTAATCTCTACAACTGTACAATCAGTAATTATACCTAAAAAAATAACTGAGGGGGTAAACTTTATCCTTTTTTAAAGAACATTTTGCATAATCCACCATATTTTTATCCAAAATGCTTTAACCTTTTTGCAAGTCCACATATTGGATTGTGTTTTATCCGCTTAAATCACAGTCATAATATTAATACGGAAAGCTATACCATTTCTCATGGATGTACCCCTATTAGTTAAAGACCATCCATTAGATTGCTACTGAATTCTAAAATGATGTACTGAATATGCAAAAAGCTGAAACTTGATATTACCCTATAAAGAAATAAATGAAGGCCTATTACTGGACTCTGCAAAACTGGTGAATTTCTACTTTCTTTTCTCTGTCTTGAAATCAAAGTGCTAGCAAAAAAGCCATTTGTTTTTGCCAAACATTTGATAAAATAACATATTTAGCGAAGAATCATTTTAATAAATGCAACAGAGTCTTGTAATATACTAAACACTAACATATTTATTTTAATTATCAAAAATATTGTGGGCTACGTTTCATATAATCTTAAGGAAAAAATAAATTCATTGGTCTTTAAAATGTCCCAAGATTCCTTGCATTCTTCCATAAACTATTTATACATGACATCGTTCTATCCAAATCTGGCAAGTTATAATGTTTAAAACCTATGGATTTTATTATATTAGGACATATGAATGATTAATGAATTACCCCACTTCCCAAATATTTCCCTATTGATCCAGGCTGTCACTCCACTTACCTACTGTTCCCTATGGTGAAACTGTAGAATAAAATGTTCCGCCTATGTGATATGAAAATTTGAATCCCTGCACGCTAAGTTTCAGATTCACTTGAGACTGAAGTAAAATTACATTTTTTTTTATGAAAGGAATCATTTTTAATTCAGTTATGTGTCATTTTAACTTCAAAGTTGTCAGCTCTTCTAATGGAAATGTCAGCTCTGTTGGAAGTTCACCGGGTCACCAAGCACTACTCCGCTAGCTAAAATTATTAGAACACGAGACTCACCACTCACAAGGACAGTTAGAATAGTTAGACAAGATAAGGTCATTCATTGGTCTTCTTCGGATGTACCTGAATATTGCTTCCTTACTTAAAAATAAGGAACATATTATTAGTTGTGATCTGATTTTCACTTTTTCATAATCATCTTCAAGACAGCGATCCAGCTAGCTGAATTCTTATTAAACATATAAAGCTTATTTTTTTTAGAGCCCTTCTGGATTTACTGTTATCTTGAGCTCTGACCTGAGAGCTTCAAACTGATCCCAGGTTGCTGGTTTATTCATTCACATGTATTACATTACATTTTCTGGGATGATTGGGCTGCAAAATGGTGACTGGCCCAACGTTTAAGACTAAGGGTGAACATGGATGTCTCGGAGTCTGGTGGTGGTATGTTAGTTTGCTTGAGAATATCAATGCGGAATTAAACTCCTTTTTAGCCATGATTTCTTATTGACTATGACCAGTGGTGGGTTTCAAAAATTGTTTGAATCTACTCTGTGAGTGTGGCCTCCTTTGTGGGAGTGGCTTGCCGCCCATGTGACTGGATGGGAGTGGCTTGCCGCCCATGTGACCGGTTATGAAGATGCCGATGACACTTGTCAGAACCACCTTAAATTACCTCACACACAGCACTGGCATGCATAAGAATATGATGTAAACTTGTTTTTTGAAAGGTATCTGTCAGCACTTCTTCATTGGATAATCAGGAAAGAAAACCACAAGACTCCATTGATAGAAATCAAGTGTACTTTTACTAATTATAAATGAACAGAAGCGAAGCAAAGCGAAGTCTGATTATTTAGGCGCGAAAGCGAATAATATATTGTATAATTCATTCCCCTCCCCTTGGCATCCCAATTACAGTCCAATCATAATTCTCCCAAGTGTCAGGTGTGAGATAACTTCGAAAGGCATCACCAGGATGGAATGCCGGTGCCGTTGGCCTTGGCGGGAACCCTCCTCTGCATGCGCAGTAAGGTGGACAGTTCAAACTCCAGAATCTTCCTCCAGCACAACAGATAGTCCCTCCCCCAAATACCATGCCCCCCTCCCCGTTTCAATGGCAGCCGAAGCAGCAGCAAAGCAGAGGCTGACAGCATCTTTGGTTTGCATTAAAATAACTTCAACACACGCAATGTTCTGATTGCACTACAAATGCAGTAGTCATCCTTACCTTTCACAGAAGCACTGAGTTTTATAAATATGAGCATGATAGTGTAGAATAATCATATCCAAGGACCAGTGGTGGGTTTCAAAAAATTTTGGAACCTCTTCTGTAGGTGTGGCCTGTTTTCCGGATCCACTGGTGGAACTATTTTCTAACCGGTTCAGTAGATTTGACGAACCGGTTCTACCGAATAGGTGTGAACTGGTAGGAACCCACCTCTGACTATGACTATTGACTGTGAATGTGCCGGAATAGAATCATAATTAACAAGCTGCTTAGAGCTCATGAAATCAGATCCATATATTTCATTATAATGTCCACCTGAGAAATCATGAGTGGCATGGTGGCTTAGTGGTAAAGATGCTTGCTTCCCTACTCAGAAGGTTGAAAGTTCAATCCCAGGTAGCAACAAATGTTTATCTCCTAGGGCTAAAAATAAAATAAAAAATCTGCTGTGAACTTTACATGGGCATCAGGAAGGGCATCCGAGCCAGTAAATGCTCAGCTCCATCCATTCACTGCGACTCTATCTCAGATTATGGGATTACGGCATCATAAAAAGGGAGTTCAACTGGAACATGGCAAAAACTGATGTAAGATACAAAAGGAAGAAAGCATTTGCTGCTACCGTTACCAACTAAAGTGTATGCTTCTCCTCCTTCCTTCCCAAGGTCATTGGAGCCAATTACATTGGGAAGAAGAAGCTCAAGAAGATGTTTTTATCTGCTTAATGCTACTGTTAACCAGGTGGGCTAGGAGTCCTATCAGTTTTGCCTGAGGCCTTCAGAATCAGCAGTGATAAGAAGAAGAGGCAACCATCTGCTCTAATGATGCAATCTGGTTTTCTTTTTCTACTTTTCCTTTTCTATCTTCAGCATTTATCTGGTGCAGATTCGATGCCAGATGTCTCTTGAGGCTTAATCTTTGCCTAATGCTCAGTTTTGAAAGACAAAAGAATTGTAATTAAACTATGCCACCTTCCTACCACTTTAAGACACTGGACAGAGAGGAGAGAAAGTCCTATCTTTTCTTTATTAAATTTGAATTGGTGAGTTCACTAGCAGAAGAGGAACCCCGTGGCTGCACGTCTCACTGGCTGAAAAAGCAAATGTTTTATGAGATCCGCAAAAGAAGAAAAAGAAGGGTCAACACAAACACAGATGCACACACACGCTCTGTTGAGCTCAGGAAGCAGCTCAAAACTGTTTCTAATGCTGACAGAGTGTCAATAATCTTAAATGCAGTTAACTTTAATAAAATTGAATGCCGCATCCTCGTATTCTACTGTATTTCGACTATCAATTATTAATGATGAGAGCCTTGTTTGGGGAAAAAAACACATTTTATCCTCTTGTAAAAGCAGGGCTGAGTAATGTGACAAACATTTTTTTAGAATAATTAGTATTGTACATTCAAATATTATGTATTCCAGTTTTCATTATGGCTCTATTCCTTTCAGGAAATTAATTCCAGTGTCAATATAGGCCACTTAAAAAGCTAGCCCTGGCCGGACACATGTAAAGGTTGGAAGGGAAAGGGAAGATTATTAAGGGTGGGATTCAAAATGTTTTACTACCAGTTCTGTGGGTGTGGTGTGGCTTGGTGGGCAAGGCTTGGTGGGCGTGGCAGGAGAAGGATACTGTAAAATCCCCATTCCCTCCCCACCCCACTAACCTGATTTCCAGCTCTGTTCTCCTGTACAGGGCAACAGAAGAAGATCCAGCCAATCAGCTGGGGATTCCAATTAGCTGGGACTTGGGATGCAGTGAATAGATAGCCAGCCAGAGGTAGTATTTGCCAGTTCTCCGAACTACTCAAAATTTCCACTTCCAGTTCTCCAGAACCAGTGAGACCTGGCTGAATACCACCTCTGGAGATTATCTAGTGCTGTGTTTCTGTTAGCACTTTGAAGTAATCCAGACAAACATCAGCACAACCAGAAGCATCAGCATCAGGGGGGGGGGGTGTTCCTGCCAATTCTAACCTATCCTATAGAAGAGGTTCCACAAATCTACAGTGCCGTTTAGAACCGGTTCCAGCTCCCTCCCCCCGCCCGTCCGCACATCATCAAGATGAAGAGCAAGAGGAGGAATTCTGGGAGTTGAAGTCCACAAGTCTTAAAGCTGTCAAGTTTGAACACCCCTGGGTTTTTTTTTTTTTCTAAAGGGTTAGGAGTGCAAGAGTCTTTTAACTTGACAGCTTTAAGACTCGCACACTTCAATGCCAGAGTTCCTGAGCCAAAATGACTGGAGGAAGAATTCTGGGAGTTGAAGTCCGCAAGTCTTAAAGCTGTTAAGTTTGAACACCCCTGGGTTTTTTTTCTAAAGGGTTAGGGGTGCGAGGGTCTTGTAACTTGACAGCTTTAAGACTTGCATGCTTCAAATGCCAGAGTTTCTGAGCCAACATTTTGGTTGCTAAGCCAGAGCATTGTTAAGTGAGTTTCACCACATTTTACAAGTTGGCCATGCCCACTCAGTCACATGGCCTGCAAGCCACTCCCACAAAGCAGGCCACACCTACAGAAGAGGTTCTAAAAAAGTTTGAAACCCACCACTGATCAGCATGAGTCCTATTTCTATTGTAAGGATTACATTACACAGAAAGTTGCAAGGCTGAAAGTAGTTCTAGCCTCCTCTCTTTTTATTTTCCAAGAAACCTGGGAGGGTCCCTTCTGAAATGTTTCCCATACATTTGCCCCATCTGTGGACTGAGCTGCCTCTTATCAGACCCTTCCCTAACCTGTGGGTCTTCCTTCTGTCTCCCATATTTTGATGCCACCCGGGGGTTCTGGAAAAGTTTGAATAGGATCCATGCCAAGACTCCTCTGTCTAAACGGGGCAGTGTCCTACCCAGGTCATGCCATGAAAATGAGAACGGTCCATTGGATATCGAGCATCTCCCTTCTTGACTACATCAAAAATGACACCATTCGACAACATTTTGGTTGGCACCAATTATAGAGAAGATGAGAGAAGGGCGGCTCCACTGATATGAGCATGTCCTGAGAGCAGCACCTTCCACCATTGCCTACCAACTAGAAGTCAATGGGCAGCAACCTCATGGACAACCAAAATAGAGATGGCAAGACACCATCAACGTTGCTATGCAAGCCATGGGCTTGTACTCTGGAGATGCAGCTGACCATGCAAAGTGGCATTAGATGATCTGAAAAGCAGTTCCTGCACTTGTGGGAACATGCTAGGTAGAAGAAGAGAAGAAGAAGATTAAGAGCCAAGGTAACGCAGTGGTTAGGGTGCAGTACTGCAGGCAATAGCAATAGCAGTTAGACTTATATACCGCTTCATAGGGCTTTCAGCCCTCTCTAAGCGGTTTACAGAGTCAGCATATTGCCCCCAACAACAATCCGGGTCCTCATTTTACCCACCTCGGAAGGATGGAAGGCTGAGTCAACCCTGAGCTGGTGAGATTTGAGCAGCCGAACTGCTGAACTGCAGTCAGCTGAAGTAGCCTGCAGTGCTGCATTTAACCACTGCGCCACCTTGGCACCACTTCAGCTGACTCATCTGCAGTTCAGCGGTTCTAACTCACCGGCTCAAGGTTGACTCAGCCTTCCATCCTTCCGAGGTGGGTGAAATGAGGACCCGGATTGTTGTTGGGGGCAATATGCTGACTCTGTAAACCGCTTAGAGAGGGCCAAAAGCCCTATGAAGCAGTATATAAGTCTAACTGCTATTGCTATTGCTAAGAAGAAGAGAAGTGTCCTCCCCTAAATGTGATTTGGTGCTCCTCCCTAGACACAGGATTGTATTGTGACTAGCTGCCATTTGAGAGCTTATACAGGAGGAAAAGCAGCTTTTTTTTCTCAACTAACACATCTTGCATTTAATTTGGATAGGCCTAGATATTCATATATAGAAGACTTACACCATTCTCGTGAATCAATGCATTTTAAAATGCAATGTCTATTGGGGTATCTTAGCCATCCAATTGATGGCTTTCCCAAAAGTGATTTTTCAAAAGGCAACTAGGCTTTCTTTGTTTTTTCTTTGAAGATGTTTCACTTCTCATCCAAGAAGCTTCTTCAGTTCTTTTATATACTGTATATATGAACTGAAGAAGTTTCTTAATGAGAAGTGAAACGTCTTCAAAGAAAAAGTAAAGAAAGCCTAATTGCGCTCTTACCATGAAGCCCATCAGTTATGGGTACTTCTTGCTTAAGAGCCAGTTGTAGCAAACAAAAATTATTGGTAATTATTATTATTTATTTATATAGTGTATGACATAAGTAAGTACATGGACAATTACATTTGTGCTCATAAATAAATAGCATAGATCTATACTAGTCTCCCTTTATTTAGCAGCACAAAAGCAACACAAATGTAACAAAGGCAACAGTAAAAATAATGGCTTTCTGTCTGGATGGTCCCCTGGGGTGAGCCGATAGACAGAGAAAGAAAGCAGTATGCTTCGTCCCATATTTGGGCATACCAAGGGTTGTGACACAATCTATGTTTATATAATACATGCTTTACACACACACACACACACACACACACACACACACACACACACACGTGTCTGTGTGTGTGTGTGTATAAAGCATGTATTAGATAAACATGATGATGAATACATGAAATGGATACAAATAAAAGGGAAAATTAGGACAGGTATGGTAGGCACGTTGGTGCGCTTATGCACGCTCCTTACAGACCTCTTAGGAATGGGGTGAGGTCAACAGTAGACAGTCTAAGGTTAAAGTTGTGGGGGTTTGGGGAAGAAACCACTGAGTCAGGTAACACATTCCAGGCATTGACCCCTGTGTTGCTGAAGTCGTATTTTCTGCAATCGAGTTTGATATGGTTTACCTTAAGTTTGTATCTATTGTTATGGTTGAAGCTGAAGTGGTCATTGACAGATAGGACATTGTAGCAGATAATTTTATTCACTGTGTTAGGTCAGACCAAAGGCTCTATACACACACACATACACACACACACATACATACACACACACACTCACACACACACTTGCATACATACATACATTACTGTCCTGACCCCCCCTCGTCCCACACCAACACACTCCGAGCCAAAGATAAGTTATGGCATTTAATTAACAGATAGACAGGTCCTTGGCAGCAAACTGGCACAGACAGGCTTGGGCAGCAATCCAGCACAGATAAGCCATGGCAGCAATCCAGCCTGCCAAGCTCACAATAATGTTCTCCGACATTAGTTCCTGCGTTGACTCCTGCAAAAGGGATGTGTGCATAAGCATTCCTTTTATAGTCTGGAGAGGAGCCTAATTACCACCAGCTGGGTGCAATTACCTCCTGTAACTGCCTAACTGTTCTTTACGCCTATTAGCTCTCCGATGCCGGGCATCTAGGAACAACTCCCTTGGCTCCTCCCCACTGCTGACGTCTGGATTACACTCCCTTGTCTCCTACGTACTGGTCCAAGGCTCAGGCACCTCCTGGTGGCCAACCAGACTCTTTGCGCCCTGCTCGGAGTTGGAACCCTGTCCAGGGTCCTCCACATCCTCGAAAGCTCATAGGGCCCCTCGCTGTCGGAGTCTGGTGGCAGCTCCAACGGCTCCTGCTGGGCCACAACGTATTACATATATAAAGAAGTATCTGTAAATGGTGAGCTTCATCATGACAGTACATTCCATTTCATTGTAATCACATTTTAGAATTGTGACAGTGGTATGCAAAATGGACAGTCTCCTGAGAAGTTATATTGCTCTTTGTCACTCAAGCCTGCTTTTCTCAAAATCCAGCCCAAGAGAGACATAAAGAGATAAAGCCTTGAGATAGAAATCTTCAGTTATAATGTGTTTCCTTTATATGACTGCCCGATTAAGGTATTATTCATACATAAGGAAGCTCCTTAGTGTCAGTTTTCTACGGTTAACAAAGGACATTTCTCAGTGAGTTAGAAGAATGATCCTCTCTCAATATATTCTCCCCGGAGGAGTCTCCTCTCTTACAATACCCCTCTGAAGCTCTGTCCAGGTTCCAGGATTAAATATCATCTTAGAGAACATTACCCGAAGCAGGGTTTTCTCAAAGATGCTGGGAGTCATTTACACTCCCTGCTGTGTAGTTCACACACTTCTGGTCCTGTTGTCAATTTGCCTTGAGTTAAAGACAATAGTTTTTCAAGCAGTTTGTAGAGTTCTCCTAATGTGTGAAGAAATGCAACTTCGCTTACATTTTTCAATATTTATCTTCATAAAGATTCTGGTTTCTTCTGTGACTTCTGATTGAATCACTTTCTTTACTTTTTCCTTTGTGTGAGCATTACTGAGGATTTTTTTTTGACAATGTTTATTGCCTTTTCATATTACATTAGTTATCCCAAAGGTGTTTTTTTTTAATTTCAAGAGGAAATAGCAGTTAGCAATAGCAGTTAGACTTATATACCGCTTCATAGGGCTTTCAGCCCTCTCTAAGCGGTTTACAGAGTCAGCATATTGCCCCCAACAACAATCCGGGTCCGCATTTTGCCCACCTCGGAAGGATGGAAGGCTGAGTCAACCCTGAGCTGGTGAGATTTGAACAGCTGAACTGCAGAACTGCAGCCAGCTGAAGTAGCCTGCAGTGCTGCATTTAACCACTGTGCCACCTTGGACTTGCTTGTTGTTATTTTTTCAAGACAATCCAATTGCCTCTTGAAAAAACACCTTTGGGACAACCATGACTTGGATGACTGAGAATCTTCATAGACATTTAGCTGTGCACTTTGGGATTAGATTCATTAATTTACATTTGCAATATTGTAACTTGCCAATGTGGGCTATTAGATAAAGTTTTGGGAGGTGAGGGATGGAAACTATTTATTTATTTTATTTATTTAGTTTGTCAAACATGTACGAGATAACAGGTATAAGTATAAACATGGACAGGAAACACAGGAAATGGGTACGAATAAATGGGAACAATAGGACAGGGATGGTAGGCACACTGGTGCGCTTATGCACGCCCCCTTACAGACCTCTTAGAATGGTATGAAGTTTGAAGCTATGGGGGTTTGAGGAAGTAACAATGGAGTCAGGTAGAGCATTCCAAGCATTCACCACTCTATTGATGAAGTCGTATTTTCTACAATTGAGTTTGGAGCGGTTTACCTTGAGTTTGTATCTATTGTTTTCCCGTGTATTATTGTGGCTGAAGCTGAAGTAGTCATTGACTGGTGGGACATTGTAGAAGACAATTTTGTGTACTATGCTTAGGTCAGACCGTAGGCTGTGTAGTTCAAGATTGTCCAAGCCCAAAATTTCAAGCCTGGTGGCATAAGGGATTCTGCTGTGAGCAGAGGAGTGGAGTACTCTTCTCGTGAAATACCTCTGGACCCACTCAATTGCCTTAATGTCTGATATACAGTGTGGATTTCAGGCAGAAGTATGCCCTAGTTAGCAGTACAACTAACTAGGTATGCCCTAGTTAGCAGTACAGTGTTACCAGAGAAGAATTTCACAAAATTATGTTAACAACTCTTAATGCAATTAATTTTTGGCAATGTTGTTACAGCGAGCTCTGGGGTTTAGATCATTAGAGAGTCCTAGATCTTTGAAAGAGTGAGGGTCATCTATGAGCTATTTTTGTTTACCCTACAGTATGGTATTGCCAATTTTAGCTATTTATGAGATGGAAACTGAAAAAGGAATATACAGCAGAAAGACGATTACAATTGCATATACATCCAATGAACAAACAAACAAACAATACCTATTTATTAATAACGCCTAGATACTAAAATAGGGAGCACAGTGGATCATGTGGTTAAGATGCTGGGTTGATGTTTGAGACTCAGGTGCTGCTACATGGCGTGATGAACTCCTATCATTCACTCCCAGTCCTGCTGGTGGAGCAGTTTGAAAGTGAGCAATCACAAGTAGATAAATAGGTATCACTTCATTGAGCCCAAGGAAAGAAGCCACCCAAACCCTCTAGGGAGTCTCCTAGGCAACAGTGATGTCACTAGCTAATCATTTCAACCAGTGGTGGGTTTCAAAAATTTTTGGAACTTCTTCTGTCTGTGTGTCCTGCTTTACGGGTCCACTGGTGGAACCTCTTCTAACCGGTTTGGTAGATTTGATGAACCGGTTCTACTGAATAGGTGCGAACTGGTAGGAACCCACCTTTGATTTCAACCCAGAAGCTCCTTAGATGCTTCCAACATGTACTGCATGGAGCACTTACTGAAATGGAGAGACTTCCTCCCAGTCTAGCTCAGTGAACGTAAGTAGCAGCAAAAAAGGAATGTTATAGCATCCACTTACAAGTGGGTTACCTTTATAGGGCAGATATTATAGCCCCTGCCTTCCTATATCCCTTTGGAATCCTCACCTGAGTCTGGCTTGGGACCTGGATATCTGCGGGACCGCTTCCTGCCACATACCTCCCAACGGCCCATAGGATCTCACAGGCTGGGCCTCCTTCGGATCCCGTGGACCGGGCAATGCCGGTTGACGACTACTCGGGGGAGGGCTTTCTCTGTGGCTGCCCCAGCCCTGTGGAATGATCTGCCCGCTGAGATCCAGACCCTTCCCACTCTCTCAGCCTTCCAGAAAGCCACTAAAACCTGGCTGTTCCGGCAGGCCTGGGGCTGTTGACCCCAAAATACGGTCCAGCCCCATTTAGAACGGAGTGTATGGTGTGTTGTTTTTAAATCTATCTTTTCTTTTTCTGTATTTTATTTTTGATTTATTTCTGTATTTGTAAGCCGCCCAGAGTTCTACGGGATTGGGCGGCATATAAATGTTATGAAATTCGGAAATTCGGAATTTGGATAGGCTTAATCAATAGAAAATTAGGCTTCTTTTTTAGACTCTGCAAGCAAAGAAGAGGAAAACAGCACTTAGATAGATAATGGGGGGTCCAGTTGAGAATGTTACACAGTACCTTGTTATGCCTATAGTAGCATGATGTAAGCCATGCTGGTGGTAAAAGCAGTTAGGCATTAACTTATTAAAGTCATAGAGGCAACTTGTTGGTTTGTGGCTCATGCTTGGTAAGCAAACAGTATGACACTCCAGAAACCAAATAGGAAGAGCTGGCTTTTTGAAGTCGCCACTCCAGTGGTGGGATTCAGCCAGTTTGCACCATTTCGGGAGAACCGGTTGTTAACTTTCTGAGCAGTTTGGTGAACTGGTTGTTGGAAGAAATGATTAGGGCAGAGAACCGGCTGTTAAATTATTTGAATCCCATCACTGCACCACTCCTTCTGGAGCGAAATTGAACATGCAGGATGTATCCATTCTCGATATGTGTGGCTCCTTCAAAGTGCACATCTTGCTTTGCATCAACCAGACTAGTCATTTAATCAGATCTTCCTTTAAAAATATTAGCACAAGTTTCCAAACTCAAACCATCAAGAGAAAATTTTTTTTGTCTTTTAATGACCCCGTAATTCCTTACATCAGGGTGGAATTGGGGCAACTGAAAGGAGCTGAGTGTTTACCAGCAGGATGCCCTTCCTGCTGCCAATGCAGAGTTCACAGCAGATAATTTCTCAGAGAGAGAAATATCTGCCACTATCTAGGCTGGAACTCACATCCTCCTGATCATGAGGCAAGACCTCCACCTCTAGGCCACTCCACCACTCTATCACGACAAAACATGGTATATGTAAAAGATTGCAGGAGCTGACCATCTTGATGCACAGCATGCGCTGTTGCCCCATATTTGTGCCAGGAATGCCTCTCTTTTCTTAAATGAGCTGAAGATTATTTTCTAGGAAGTCTTTCTTCCGTTAGTAAAGAGCTACAAACAAAAAGGTGGAGTCCAGTACTGCCCACTCACTAATGGAATGATATCCATTTACAGAAAAGTAAATCCGCTCCTTCCCCATGCACCCTCCAAAGCTGAATTGAGGACTGGGGATATTTCTGAGAAAACTGGCAGCTCTAGTGGGAATTACTGGGCAGGTGGGAGGATTTGAGGTGATGTCCTACTGCTATCAGGCCTGCAATTATATTCCTTTTAGAATTTTGGCCTGCCACACTTTCTCTTATTTCATTATGCTGTTTCATTAGTATAGTCAATGGGAGGGGGGAATAGAAGGAGTAGGATTGTGGAATGTATTGTTTTCATTCTTTTCTAGAAGCCAAGGTCATCTTTTGTCTCCGCACTTTTACACCTGACCGGAAGCAGCTGGGTGTGGATGCCAGCATCGAAGAAGAAGATTGGACCATGTGATGGATTGTGGGTGTGGGGACAAGATCATGAACTTTTAACTGGGTGGAATTCTGATGTCATTTCCAGTATTGGGATCCATAGCATGATGCCAACATGTCTGTCTTATTAAATTGGAACTTTAAGGATAGTTTTGCCTTGGTCTCTGATTTAATTCTGCATGACATTTGGAACGCTGACAACTACACTAGTAGAAATGCCCGTGCTTTGAAATTCTCCAATAAATGTACAAAGATTTCTTGAACTGTACATTTCCTTCTTTATCTACAGGTGCATAAGCCTATCCCACTCAAAATGACTTGAGGAGACTTTGCAATTTTGCTTCACAGATGGACCAGGGGAATTGGATTTCTACTACAATGGCCTCATCTACCAATGTTGGCAATATTTTTAATAAATCACAGGTTTCGTTAGATTTAGAACAAAATGTAAATGGCTTTCTACCTTCATCATTGTACTACCCAGCACTGATCTATCATGTTCCTTAATTTGGAATATTATGCATTTCAGAGATGCTTAATTGATAGATTTCCCCTTATTTTAAAGGCAAGGCAAACAAATGCAACATTTTTAACAATTAAGTCCTCAAAAAAAAAAAAGGGACATCACTTCTTCCTTGATATATAATGAGAGACCAGATGGCTAAAAACAAAGATCTCAAGCTTGGCTGTTTTCATTGATGCAGAAGAGAGAGAAGAAAATGGTAAATATTAGCAGCTGCGTCTCCTTAGGCAAAAAAAAAAAAAAAAAACTAAGAAAAAAGTAAGTCATCATTCTTGGGGACAGGAACACAGGAAGAGATTTCCCCTTGTTTCCTGATCCCATTGCTTACATGGAAGATTGAATATAGATGGGAAGGGGGCTTAAAAACAAGAAATGAAATCTAGCCCTCCTTGAGGTTAGGTGTGGGGCATCATGTGCATAAAGTTGCAAATTACATCAGAGTGGGTGGGCGGAGCTTCCCTCAGCTGCCGCTACTGGTATGCCCAAACCAGAGAGAATAGAGAGCCGAGGTGGCGCAGTGGTTAGAGTGCAGCACTGCAGGCTACTTCACCTGAGTGTTAGCTGCAGTTCAGCGGTTCAAATCTCGCCGGCTCAGGGTTGACTCAGCCTTCCATCCTTCCGAGGTGGGTAAAATGAGGAGCCAGATTGTTGGGGGCGATGTGCTGACTCTGTAAACTGCTCAGAGCAGGCTGAAAGCCCTATGAAGTGGTATATCTAACTGCTATTGCTAACTGCTATTGCTATAACACCTCTGATGCGGCGAAATAAGATGTCTCTGTATACCCGTAAGCTGTGCAACAAAGTTAGCAATTATTTTCGGATTTTATTATTTTCAGATTCTACCTTACTGGGAATAAAGTTTTGAGGAGGCATATTTAGGTAACAATTTCATTTTCTATTTTGCGATTTGGTCTCTCGTTTTATTTCCCATTTGGAAACTCGTGGGCAAGTCCACTTTTATGGAAGAGTAGTTCTAGTGTTCTATAGGAATCATAATTTTCTTTTATGTGAAACCACTGTGAGTTGATTTCTTTGGCCAGGAACAGGGATGGGAACCTATGTCTCAGTGTAACATAATTAAAATTTGGGGCAATGTAAAGTCCGCCAGATATTATTGAGCTTCAACTGTTTCTTCCTCATTGATTATTCTAGCTAGAGTTGAGGGTATTTGAAGTTCAATATATAGAGAAAAGGGGGCATGTTGGCCTAGCAGTTAAGACGCTGGGCTCGTCATCCGGAAGGTCAGCAGTTCTAGACTTAAGCACTGCATGATGGAGTGAGCTCCCATTCTTTCCCCAGCTCCTGCCAATCTAGTAGTTCAAAAGCATGCAAATGCAAGTAGATAAATAGGTACCACTTCTGTGGGAAAGTAACAATGTTCCGTGTGCTTTGGTATATAGTCATGCTGGCGACATGACTGCAGAAGTATCTTTGGACAATGCTGGCTCCCTTGGCTAAGAAACAGAGGTGACCATTGTCCCCTAGAGGTGACTGGACAGGGGAAACCTTTATCTTTATCTGGAGGACATACACTGTCCAAGGTTTTTTTTTAGACATTGGTCTTTATGAAATGCTCAACTATTATTTATGCTAGAATGTATTGTATTATAAGTTGACTTGTTAAAAGAACAGCAAACTTTAACAGTAGCTTTAAAAATAATCAGTAATAGTATTTCCTAGATTATCAAAAGAGGTATTATTATTATCAAAAGGTGTAAATCATTCCACCCCCTAATCACCACAGCCATAAATCCATCTTGTTTCCCAATCAGATTCTGAGCAATGTATTAAATGCAGAATACAGGCCTGTAATTTATTAGTTCGTTTGGAATTTGCTCCTTCTTGCTAAGCATTTGCAATTATTAATGTTCCTTTGGAAAAAAAAATGAAGATCCACTAACTTCATCACCATAGTTGCCATGGTAGCTTTCCTTTAGCCTGTGATAACATGAAGCATGATGAGGAGGACAGGGTATAAATCTCATAGCAACTATGACAAGACACAAGTAAAAGTGCATTAGTGAGCTTGCTTTTTGTGACAGGGTAGTAAAAATCTCCCATTCCCCCTTCTCCAAGACATGAGCTTTTTCAAGTTATCAAGGATATTGAAACCTAAAGACTCACTCTGGTAGAGCTGAAAGGCATTTACAGTATGTAGTATTGTTCTGTTTGTGGAATACCTTTCCCAGAGAAACTTGCCAAATACGTATCTGTTGTGGCCCAGCAGGAGCCGTTGGAGCTGCCACCAGACTCCGACAGCGAAGGGCCCTATGAGTCAGCTCTAGAGGATGTGGAGGATCCTAGACAGGGTTCCGACTCCGAGCAGGGCACAAAGAGGCTGGTTGGCCACCAGGAGGCACCTGAGCCTTGGACCAGTGGGGAGGAGACAAGGGAGAGGGAGTCGGAAGCCAGTAGTGAGTTGATGCATGCCATCGAAGAGCTAATAGGCATCAGGAACATGGTGGATGGGGCCAGAGTGGGCATGGCCAGCTTGACATCACTCATGTCAGGGAGCACCTTTGGTGCAGGGGTGGGTTCTGGCTTCTTCTACTGCCAGCTCGCTCAGGGATGCACTTCACATGCGCAGTAGTAAAAAAAATGCTTCTGCAAATGCAAGAAGCAAGAAACAAGATGGCGGTGGCTATGGCGCCGCCAATAGAATTGATTCAGGGGTGTGGCAGGCTGTGTTACTACCTAATTGGCTTAACCGGTCCGAACCAGTAGGAACCCACCTCTGTTGCAGTGTGGCCTGAGCCCTCTGCCAGGGAAAACAGACTCCTGTGCTCCATTTTTGGCTCCGAAAGCCTCCTACTACCCTCTGCCAGTGAAAATGGAGCTTGGGAGGGCCACTGGAAGAAGCACCACAGGCCGGTCCTTTGCTGCTTCCAAGGCAGCCCCATGGGCCAGATCTAAGCATCTTGCAGGCCAAATCTGGCCCTCGGGCCTTGAGTTTGACATTCCTACACTCTATGATAATCACTAAACCCTGAAGCCTAGCGCTGCCCTCTAAGATAAAAAGTTTACAAGAATGCATAATTGGAGATGGAAGACGGAAGTAAATCTGGTGGCTTGTTATCTGAGAAGATGATGATGATTCATCTTCTGGTGTACCTGAACAAAGTGGTTTATTTATATCTATTTCATTCCAAGTCTGGAACAAAGGTTGGCATGGTAACTACTTTACCTGTCCTGATGGATAACATTTATAGATAGATATCCGCTGTTCAGATTTTGCTTCCAGTCCTTTAAATAAAAGTTATATTGACATCACCAGACCAAAAACTTCACATTCCAGGCTCATTTACCACTGTCAGTTTTATGCTGAACAGGTTCTGTAAGACACAACTGGAAGGCATCCGGTCATATCATTTGGGATACTGATTGGTCAAATTAATTTTTACTATGTTCATTGGTACTCTGTACTAAATTTCCTGTTCTTTTTTTTTTTTAATTTTTAAAAAAAGATTTTATTGGTAAAAAGAAAATACAACATCCATAACTTGTAAAAAACAATACAACTACATTTCGAGATATTCCCATACTATCAAATCATTATAAACATCAAAGGTTAGGTATCTTATTCCTTCCCTCCCTCTTCTCTTCCCTCATTTCTTCTTTTCCATACCCTTTTCTTCCCTCCCACCCTTACTTCCTTCTCCCCTGCCTTCCCTCCTTTCTTTTCTCCTTTCCTCCTTTCCTTCCCCCTCCTTTCCCTCCCTCGATCCCCCCTCCTTCACACATACCTTCCCTCCTTCCCTTCCTCTTTCCCTCCTCCTTTCTTTTCTCTTAACCTCCCTCCTTTCCTCCCTCCCTCCTTCCTTCCTTTCAACACTCCTTCTCTCTTTCTTTCCCTCCCTCTTTCCCTCTTTACTACCCTCTCTTCTTCCCTCCCTCCTTCCTCCCCCAGTTTCCTGTTCTTTGTATTCAGAAGGCTCGTGGAAAACAAAGACCAGACCCTGCAATGAAATCTACAACAATATTCTATAAATAATTTTAAATGAAAGATTTACTGTACTTTTGAATAGCTACATCTGATAGGTTTTAGTTAACACATTTGTTGTGGTTCTTGTTGTTGTTATGTCAAATTGCAATTGACCATTTCTGACTTTGTTCTGCTGGAGAGGGGATTACTTCAAGTATTAAAAACTGTTGAAGGGGGAAAGCATCCATTGGTTGATTATGTAAAGGACAGCCAAGAACAAGCATTGATGCAGGTTGAAAACTGTAAATTATTGAAGGTACAAGAAACAAAATGTGAATATTGCTTGTAATGTAATACAAGTATGAAATAATGCTGCAAGGAAAACCATTACATAGTCAATTTCTACAAAAGATTTAGGAGAATGTGGATAAAGATAAAATCTGCCAGTGGCTTACAACTGAAACTCAAGCTCAATTTTGGCTGCTTAAGAGCAAACTGTTCAAACGAATACAATCAAGGCCAGATGGAAAAATCATCAAATGATTCAAAGTCCAAATTGTGCAAAAACAAGAAGAAACGGTTCCACCACAAATGCGCGAATGACAAAAGTGTGCCTCACTAAACCGCAGTGACAAAACTGTGGCAACAAAACCGCGCAACGAAGGAGTGACGAATGAGCCCTGAAGCACGCCGACAACAGTGCGCTGACAGAAGCGTGCTGTAACCTAACCCAAATCCTAACCCTAAACCTAACCCTAAACCTAACTCTAAACCTAACCCTAAACCTTATCTTAACTTAAATTGCGCTGTTGTCGGCGCGCTTTTGACATCGCGGTTTTAGTGCAGCAGTTTTGTCGGCGCGCTTATGACGTTCGCGCTTTTGTCGGGTCACGGAAGAAACAGCATATTGTATACTCAGTTTGGGCAAGAAGATTGCACAGACTGGTTTTAAAGAACAACATAACACAACCGCCAAAATGATTACTGGAACGTCTGTAAAAATTGTCATGCCCCAGCAATGAAAATTAGCAGAAACATAGTTGAAAAACTAGTCAAAAACGAGAAAGTAAAAATACTGTGAGATCTGAAATCCAAATTGATAAAGTCTTGATACACCAGATGTAACTAGGGTAATGATATGGAAGAATTGATATGGCAGTACCAGGTTGATAGTATAATGACAAAGAATTGAAGAATATCACAAAGTATCAAGTTCTAAAAATTACAGAATGACAGGATTGGAAGTTGGAAAGGATCTTGGACGTCTTTTAATCCAACTCCCTGCTCAGGCAGGAATCCCTATACCATTTCAAACAAATGGTTGTCCAATCTCTTCTTTAAAATCTCCAGTGTTGGAACACCCACAACTTCTGGAGGCAAGTCATTCCACTGCTTATGTGTTCTAACTGGTAGGAAATTTCTCAAAGTTGGAAGATTTTGGCATAAATTGGCTGTGATCATTCCAGTGCATCAGCCTCCCAGGTAAATCAGACAGGAAATCCAACTAGATGAGTTCAATCTACTTTAATGTAAGGACATATTAACAAAATCTTTCAAATCTGAAAGTGCAAACTTCCCACCACCACTTTTAAATATCTGATCAATTAGAGCAGAAAGAAACTTCTAAAGTTTTTTTCTCCAATTATGATGACCTCTTTCTCTTGTTTGATTGTTTCCTAGGCAACATCTGTTTGCAAATTGAGGTTGAGCGACTGTGGAAAAAGAAATCGTGTGTTGTCCCAATTGTAATTGGAGCCCTTGGAGCAATACCCAAAGGGCTACCTCGCTATTTGAAAATTCTAAATTTATCAGACTTGAACATCCTGATTCTACAAAAAACCACCCTACTTGGAACAGCTTATATCCTCCGACGTTACCTTAACAGTTCCTAGGTCCTTGGTTAGGACTTGAGCTGTTGAGCTACCAACCAGCCCCAAAGGCTGTGAATCTCACCAAAGATTAAAATAATAATAATAATAATAATAATAATAATAATAATAATAATAACAACAACAACAACAACAACAACAACAGGTACATTAAAGAAAGAAACAGAGTCACTAATCCTGGCTGCGCAAGAACAAGCTATCCGCACAAATGCCATTAAGGCCAAAATCGAAAAATCCTCTGATGATGCCAAATGCAGACTTTGCAAAGAAGCTGATGAAACTGTTGATCACATACTCAGCTGCTGTAAAAAAATCGCGCAGACTGATTATAAATTGCGGCACAATTCAGTAGCACAAATGATCCATTGGAATTTGTGCAAAAATTATAATATCAAAACAGCAAAAAACTGGTGGGAACATCAGCCTGAAAAAGTCACCGAAAATCAGATGGTCAAGATCTTGTGGGATTTCCGTATACAAACCGACAAAATACTGGCGCATAATACACCAGACATCACACTGGTTGAGAAAAATAAGGTCACAATCATAGACATCGCAATACCAGGTGATAGCAGGGTCGCCGAGAAGGAACATTTAAAAATCGAAATTCAACGACTATGGCACAAACCAGCAGTGGTAATTCCAGTGGTAATTGGCACACTGGGTGCTATTCCAAAAGCACTGGAATTACATTTAAAACAGTTAAAAATTGACAAAATCACCATCAGTCAAATGCAAAAAGCCGCACTGCTTGGATCTGCACGCATATTACGAAAATACGTTACGACGTCCTAGGCCCCTGGGTGGGGCCCGACTAGTAACCAATGCCAAATCCGGCGAAACAACTGGCCGCTGTGATACAATTGTATAATAATAATGATGGTGATGATGATGGTGATGATGATCATGATGATGCAAACCTTTGAATAGGTACCATCACACTTTATATCCACAAAGTGACATCGACAGGTTGTACTTGCCAAGAAAAATAGGGGGACAGGGGGATTTTGTAAATCCATCAAACTGTAGAAGAAGAAAAATAAAGTTTGAATGATTGTGTGAACCAAAGTACAGAAAAATTGCTGCAGGCTGTAAAAACGGAGAACAGCATAAAAACAACAGAAACAAAGGCAGAATATAAAGAAAAACAGCTGGAGGACAGATTAAATAGATGGAAAACCAAAGCTTTGCATGGACAGCACTTGAAAAACATCGAAGTAAAATGTGATGATAACTTGACATGGACATGTCTTAAGATGGGAACGATCAAGAAAGAAACGGAAGGCTTAATACTGGCTGCTCAAGAACAAGCACTACAAACTAATGTCATTAAAGTGAAAATACAAAAATCCACTGACAACCCAAACTGCCGACTTTGCAATAACTGTTTCACATTTAATATGTGAATGCAGCAAAATTGCACAAACTGATTACAAAGCTAGACACGACCGAGTTACTAAATTAATCCACTGGTCATTACGTAAAAAATATGAGGTGCTGCCATGAGAAATGCTGAAAAAAAACCCTACTGTTCCCTTTGTAAAACCTTCAGTCAAGGCTCTTGAAAGGAGACATATTTACCAACAAGGAATTAGACTGTAGTCTAATTTTCATTAATTTTAGAAAGATCACCCTCATCATCACTATCATCATGTTTTATATAAGCTATGCTGACTAAAATTTAAATTGGTTTATATAGCAGACATTGTGAAATTATATTGAATTAAATTGAATTTATTATATTTCTATGCTGCCCTTTTCCCCGAAGGGGACTCAGGGCGGCTAAACAAAACAATACCACAATTTAAAAACACACAACAACCATACTATTCGAGCGGGGACAAAAGCTCATTAGCCCCAGACCTGTCGGAACAGCCAGGTTTTAAGGGCTTTGTGGAAGGCCTGGAGGGTGGTAAGGGTTCGAATCTCCATGGGGAGCTCGTTCCAGTGGGCCGAAGCAGCCACAGAGAAGGCCCTCCTCCGGGTGGTCGCCAGTCGGCATTGGCCAGTGGATGGAATTCGGAGGAGGCCTAATCTGTGGCATCTAATCGGTCTATTGGAGGTAATTGGCAGCAGGCGGTCTCTCAAGTACCCAGGTCCAATACCATGAAGGGCTTTATAAGTGACGACGAAGGAGCCTATAACCTTTGGGGAAAATAGAAAACAAAAAAGTTTCCATCTACCTACCTAATTTGAATTTACCTATTGTTATGAAGATGTTTGTCCCTAGCATAATATATGAGTTTACTTTCCTGGCCAGGGATGATTTTACACACTCTTCCATATGACTTCAGTTCATTTATTATTTATTTTATTGATTTAAAACATTGGTGTAACCTTCCATCTTATATCAAACGCCGAGTGGCTCCCAATTACCCTCACACAGATGTTTATGTGGGGCTAAAACAGAAAGATTCTAAAATAGAAATATAATAACTAAAACAACATACTCTGATACCATATGTAAGAAGAATATGTTGTTAATGAGCATGTTATCATCCCATCAATCGCAGTGCATAATAGCTACTCCATCAAGGGAAAAGAAAAGCTAATATATAAATTAGGAGGAATCTGATTTTTTTTTTTTAACCAGTAAATGCACCAACGTTTGTGTTGTTTACTTCAGCAATCCGGTTAAATGCTCTAAATGCTGATGGTGCTAAAGCAATATGGAAGTTAGTATTTGCATTTAATTTTTTTTAAAAACCCTGAGTAATGCTGTTCTAATCCTGATTTCCAACATCTGCCGTCTTTTTACTTAGTCAATAAATCCCTTGAGACAGGCAAAATGCTGAAAGTTGGAATCCTGTACTGCTATTTTTAGCTTTGGTGAGTTAATTGTCAAGAACAGATAAGGGATCAATAGTCTTTCAGTACCAATAATTCTTAGTTAATAATTTAACACTCTACCATTTTAACACAATTTTTAAATTAGGATAGGCACGGTAAAAATGCTAAAGTTCGCAGTTGCTTTATTCGTATACTGCTGCATTAACCTTGCAAGAAAGATAAGCAATGGGTTACCATCCTGCCATTTAAATGCCTTAAATAACATGTGCATCAGAGGTGGGTTCCTACCAGTTTGCACCTATTTGGTAAAACCGGTTCATCAAATCTACTGAACCGGTTAGAAGAGGTTCCACCAGTGGACCTGGAAAGCAGGCCACACCTACAGAAGAGGTTCCAAAAATTTTTGAAACCCACCACTGGTCCTTGGATATGATTATTCTACACTATAATGCTCATATTTATAAAACTCATAAGTGCCCCTGTGAAAGATAAGGATGACTACTGCGTTTGTGGTGCAATCAGAACATTGCGTGTGTTGAAGTTGTTTTAACGCAAACCAAAGATGCCTTTTAAAAAACAAGATTACATCATATTCTTATGCATGCCAGTACTGGGTGTGAGGTAATTTAAGGTGGTTCTGACAAGTGTCGTCGGCATCTTCATATCTGGTCACATGGGCAGCAAGCCACTCCCACAAAGGAGGCCACACCCACAGAGTAGGTTCGAACAATTTTTAAAAACCCACTACTGTAATTCTCCCTCCTTTTCCTTTTTTCTCACAACAAGCCAGTCGCTTGAGAGACAATAGCTAGCCCCAAATCACCCAGCTGGCTTTCATGCCCAAGCCAGGACTAGAATTCCTCATCTCCTGGTTTCTAGCCTGAGCCTTAACCATTGTACTAAACTGGCTGAGTTTAGCCACTCCCACAAAGGAGGCCACACCCACAGAGTAGGTTCGAACAATTTTTGAAACCCACCATTATGGAGACACCCCCACACACACACACTTTATTTGTAACATAATTTGAAAGTCGGCATGTTGAGGGGGGGGACTTGATTGACCATCTCAAAGATGCTTTTCTTTTCTTCAAAAGGCAGCTTGAGGAAGGAGGAGAAAATGTTTTACTCCTCATCCAAAAAGCTTCATCAGTTCTAATGCCTGGGGGATGGAAGGATACACAATGACATTTGGGAGTGGATGGTGGGAGGATGGAAGGATAACTTCTGATAAGATGGGGGAGGATGGAAGTTTTGTATTTATTTGCGGTTATCTGGTCGTTAGCACCCTCTAAGAGCTATTGAGGCTCTTGGGGGCTTCAACAGATGATTGCAAAGAAATACGAATAATCCTCAACTTGTCACTGCCAATGAGCCCAAAATTTATGCCATTAAATGAGAAATATATTAAGTGAGTTTTGCCCCATTTTATGACTGGCCAAGTGGTCCGAATGTAAATCCCGTGGCCATGGGGATGCTGCAATGGTCATAAGTGTGAAAAATGTCACTTAGTGAACTTTGGTCACTAAGCAAATTGTTGTAAATCGAGGACTACCTGTACAATCCTTCCACAGCTGACTGCGTAGCTCTTAAAATTTGAAGCCATATTTTTTATTAATGATTTGCTATTGAATTTCATTGGTATGGGGTTTTTTTTGGGGGGGGGATTTTAAGAGACCCTAAACTTTCTCATTTTTCTAGAACTCAGACTCTCCTCCTCCCATCCCAGCACTTGTTCCAAAATTCTGACTAGACATGGATAACTTTTTTTCTGAAATTATTGTCTAACTGTAGGAGATGAGCAGGCTGAGAGCAAGGGAGGGGTCAAACACATCATCAGTCACGAGTCCCTTCGCTGCCACAAGTGATCTAAGTTCAGTCCACCTTTATTTATGGCAAGCTTGAGTTCTGTACAAGAATCTGAACTACTAACAGCCAAGGAAAATTAGCAGACGATAAGAGTAGAATTCCTTCTACTCTTATCTCCCGCTAATTTACCTTGGTTGTTAACAATTCAGATTCTTGTACAGAGCTCAAGCTTAACAATAAATCTGTATACATATTTGAACTGTCTGGATCGCCTGATGTTCCTGGCACTTGACAATAAACTCACCTGTAAAGGAATAGAAACCATCTTTTTTTATTGAATTTTTTTTAAAAAAATAAGCTTTTACAAATATTTACCTCCCCCCCTCCCCCCCGAACCCAACCCCCCAACCTCCCCCCCCCCCAAATTTCCCAGTACAAATACAGGGTATAAATCTTTAACAAAGATGTTCTAAAATAAACTTAAAGAAAGTTAGTATCATCTTTCATTTGAGCTTTAACTCCTCTCTTGTTAGGCTAACACGAAACAGATTATATCGTTCCTCACTTTTTCAGTCATAAACTATCTGGAATTTCTTAGTCCCATATTTATTTTGAATATAATCAATCCATCTTCTCCACTCCAGTTTATATTTCTCCTTTGACTGTTAAAATGTTTTTATTTTCCATTTTTCATTTTCATACAGTCACATATATACTGTGCATAACCGGGGCCATACAACATTAAACAATAATCACCACAATTCCTCTTGTCAACAATACCCCCAGAAATATAAATAAAATGAAACTCAAACTCAAACTCAAATAGAAACGCAATATACCTCTTCCACTCTCCATACACCTCTTTCTTCCGTCCCCCTCCAACTTACTATCTTCCCTCCATCATTCCCCTCTACCCTACTTCTCCTCCCCCTCTACCACTCCTCTCTCCCGGTCCACTCCCTCCCTTCCTTCTCACCCTCCCTCCCATCCTCTCTCCCGCCCTCCCTACCCCTCTTTCTTCTATCCCACTCCTCCTCCCCTTGGTGTATTTCTACTATATGTCAATGTATTCAGCTTGTCCTATTTTTACAGAGAAATTAAAGAGAAACAGTATACATGTGAAATCGCATTACATTGAAATCTAACACATGGTATATATCCCCCCTCCCCTCCCCCCTAACACCCCACCTCCCTCCCCTCCGACTTCCCAGAGCCCGTACACAGTATAGTATATTTCTCATTTGAGAAGATATGCTGATATTTTAGCCATCTCTGCTAAGTTTGTCACTTTTAATGTCCATTCTTGAATAGTAGCCAAATCTTCCTTCTTCCAGTATTGCGCCACCAACAGTCTTGCTGCCATTATTAAGTACAAAAATATGGAACGCTTCACAAATTTGCGTGTCATCCTTGCGCAGGGGCCATGCTAATCTTCTCTATATCGTTCCAATTTTAGTATATGTGCTGCCGAAGCGAGCACAGAATAGAAACCATCTTGATGGCACCCTTATCATTTTAAGACCTTTCTTCTCATTGCTGTACCTCTAGGTGTTATTGATTTGATGCTTTCACACTGAGGTCTTCCCGAATTTTGATTTTAACCGAAATGGTATAGAAGTGCGCCGAATCCTAAGGTACATTTTCATGCAAGTGCTGAAACTCTTTTATGTGGAGGTAGACTTCCAAAATTGGTTAAGGCACTATTTCAGCAGGAATTCTATCACAAAGCTTTCAATTGAGGGGGAAAGAGCAAGAGAGAATAACCCTGAGAAACATCATACCACCAACACAAATAACCTAAATAAGTCCTTATTGAGTCTCTAAAAGATCTCTCTTGTCACCTTTCAGATAAGCATTTTTTCTCTCCTCTCTTTCTTTATAGCAGTGATTACAGAAAATTACAAATTATCTCTTTGTTCAATTGTGCCCAAGTTAAGATGAGATATACCTTAGCATTGAGATTTGTCATCATGAGTGGGAAAAGGATAGCTATTGTATATTATCAAAGAAGACATTTGGATCTCTAGGATCCAAAGTTCCCCTGCTCCTTTGCAAGAGACTATACACTGAAGTATCACACAGGTTTTCCACACTTTTTGCTTACAAGAAGAATTAAATCAGGATTTCCACTCAAAGATGACAGGGGAAATAGAATGATATTTGATTCTTATTTCCACCCTGCTTTGGACTTAATGGAACGTTCGGCTTAGTGTTTTTTTTTCAAGTAGGCAGATAAGATTGCTCAGCCAGAAATCTTCTTATATAAGTAGCTCTATATCCTTGGAAAGAGTGGTCTTTAGGCCATACATCAAGTGAAAGTGGAGAGAAAGAAATGATTTTTTTTGAGAACTCTAATTGAGAGAAAAGGAATGTTCACCAAAATATATATATATATATTTTGATTTTATTAATATTTATAGGCCGCCCTTTTCCCTGAGGGGACTCAGGGCGGCTTACATAAAATGAGGAAGGGGGGGTACAGACAGTAGACACAAAATAGTACATGAAAGTAAAATAGTGAACAACATTCATTCATCATTCGGGTGGGGACCGATTATCTTTATCCCCAGGCCTGACGGGCTAGCCAGGTCTTAAGGGCTGTGCGGAAGGTCTGGACGGTGGTGAGGGTACGAATCTCCACGGGGAGATCGTTCCAAAGGGTCGGAGCTACTACTGAAAAGGCTCTCCTCCGTGTGGTTGCCAGTCGACACTGGCTGGCAGATGGTACTCGGAGGAGGCCTAATCTATGCGATCTGATTGGTCGCAGGGAGGTAATTGGCAGTAAGCGGTCTCTCAAGTACGCAGATCCACTACCATGGAGGGCTTTATGAGTGACAAGTAGCACCTTGAAGCGCACCCGGAGATCAACAGGTAGCCAGCGCAGCTCGCGGAGGATAGGTGTTATGTGGGCGAACCGAGGTGCACCCACAATCACTCGCGCGGCCGCGTTCTGGACTAGCTGAAGTCGCCGGATGCTCTTCAAGGGCAGCCCCATGTAGAGCACATTGCAGAGCACATTGCAGTGAAATATAATTGTGGCCAGTCTTATAACCATCTTATGTAAGTTCTCTCCCATTCTTTTTTCAGCATGCTTCATTTCCACTGCACAATGTTATCTGGAAAGAAAAGTCATCCCATAAGTATGTATGCATACTACTATATGAGTCAAGTACCTATATTCTTCCCTTCACCCCCCGCTGCAGGTGGATTTTATATTTTAATATTCCCCATGAAATCTCGCTCGTAAAAAAAGAGCTGCTTCTTGAATTTGATGAATAAATAAAACATGCCTAAGCCATATAGATTTCAGGGTCATTTACTTTTAAGTAACTTACTTGCTTAGCATTGCAATTTGACTCATATATCAGATTCATTCATGTCAAGAGCTGTCCGATTTATTTGGGCATCCTAAATTTTCTTATTTTTCTTGCTATTATTTTGACATAGAAATGTGTTAGGCGGAACATTAAAAGAGGAAAGGAAAAGGCAAGGTTATCAAATAATATAAATATTCTGATAAAGTGATGGTATCTGAATTGACCCATGTGACATTTACATTACCAAAAGTGGTAATTAATTTAGATGGATCAGATTATTCCCTCAGCTCAATTAAGACAAACTCGGTTTGAGAGACTCTGAATTCTGGTGGCACTTTTCATATCATTTTAGTGGAATTGGATAGGTTGCCCTGAAATGATTATGCTTACAAGCCCATCTTATATAAGTAGTCCTCAATTTTGCAACAATTTGTTTAGAGATTATTCAAAGTTAAAACATCACTAAGAATAGGAAATTATGAGAGTTTTTTTCACCCTTTGGACCATTGGTCCCCATGGTCACGTGATCAAAATTCCCATGGTCACATGATCAAGATTCCCATGGTCAAATGATCAAAATTCCCATGGTCACATGATCAACATTCCCATGGTCACATGATCAATATTCCCATGGTCACATGATCAAAATTCCCATGGTCACATGATCAAGATTCCCATGGTCACATGATCAACATTTCCATGGTCACATGATCAATATTCCCATGGTCACATGATCAAAATTCCCATGGTCACATGATCAAGATTCCCATGGTCACATGATCAAGATTCCCATGGTCACATGATCAAAATTCCCATGGTCACATGATCAAAATTCGGGTGCTTGGCAACTGGTTCATATTTATGACAGTTGTAGCGTCCTTGGGGGGGGGGTCATGTGATCACTTTTTGTGACCTTCTCACAAGCAAAGTCAATGAAAGCCAAATTCACTTAACAACTGTTTTGCTAACTTAACAACTGTGATGATTCAACGTGGCAAAAAAAGTTCATAAAATGGGGTGAACTCCCTTTACAACTGTCTCGCTTAGCAACAGAAATTTCGGGCTCAATTATGATCGTATGTCAAGGATTACCTGTAATCAAAGCTCTAAACATGAAGATAGAACGGGAATCATAGAACATAAAGCTTGGAGGAAACTTTGGAAGTCATCTAGTTGAACCTCTTGGCAAGGACGGGGATCCAATATGATTCTGACATCCTGGCAAATGGCCATTCTACTTCTTTCTGAGAAGGAAAATCTGTTTTTTTTTTCAAGGTAGTCTGTTCCACTATTCAACTTTTCTTAAATTTATTTTCTTGATCTCCTACCAGAATCTTCTTTCAATTTGATTAATTTTAATTTAATTTAATTCCTTTATTTCATTCTTTCTTCTGCAATTATCTTTCACCATAGTCCTCCAGATCAGTGGTGGGATTCAAAAAAATTTACTACTGATTCTGTGGGTGTTGCTTGGTGGGCGTGGTGTGGCTTGGTGGGCGTGGCATGACCTGGTGGGCGTGGCAGGGGAAGGATACTGTAAAATCTTCATTCCCTCCCCTCTCCAGGGGAAGGTTACTGCAAAATCCCCATTTCTTCCCAATTAGTTGGGACTAAGGAGGCAGAGAATAGATGGGGGGGGGGGCAGTCAGAGGTCATATTTACCAGTTCTTGTAACTACTCAAAATTTCCACTACCAGTTCTCCAGAATTGGTCAGAACCTGCTGAATACCACCTCTGTCCAGATGCTCAAAAACAGCTATTGTGTCTGCTGTAGTCTTCAGGACTTCAGGTTGAATAGAACTAATGCTTCCAACTATTTCTCATAAGATTTCCAAGCCACTTATTATTAATTTATTGTGACTCATTGCACAGTCAACCAGATGTTTAGACTGGATTTGGATTTATCCATCCGTCGAGAGCTTCCCAAAGACCTGGGATAGGAAGATCGTGATGTTTGATAGTATTGTCATATGATGTAAGCTGTTCCTAGTAATACTGCCTTTTGCAATTGACTGATGGTGAAGGTGTCAATGTCGATGTTCAAGTGGTGCTGCCTTTATTACTTTGCTATAAACAGTTCAAGGTGGCAAACATGTCTAATACTCCTTCCTTCTGTTTTCCCTACAATAACTTTAATCATATTGGCATTCAGTATTATGGACTAATACAAGCTCTCTCCTTTGTGTATTCATGCAAATATTTCATTATTAGAAACTTCTACTCTGACAATAATTAAATCAGGAGGATTCTTAAGATGTAAATTTCCTTGCCTGCGACAACACAAACACTTAAGTCTTACATAAATAGAAAATGTTGCTGTAGATTTCATGAGTCTGAAAAGAGTGGTGATGTCTATTACAAAGGTCAACTGCATGAATCATAAGCCAACAAAACTGCCTATTTTTTTTAAAAAAAAGAAGAAACAAAATAAAAAATAAAAAAAAAGTTTTGAATCTGTCTCATTCTCTCTTCTACTCCTTCCGCACAGACTCAGGTACTAGCCAGGTTCTTCTCTACAACTAAGTTACTGTAATGCAATCTACCTGGGGCAGATCCAAAACCTAGCCCAGAATGTGGTGGTACCAGCTATTATGATTATGCCTTGGCATTTGCATGTTACATTTTTGCTTCACAAGCTGTACTGGCTCATAATAAGTTTCCAGATATAATTGAAGCTGCTGGTTGTCATGTAGAAAGACTTTCATGGTACAGGATATAGGATATTTGGGAAACAACTTTTCTTTACCTGCCTCAACAGGAATGGCAGGAGGGGCATGCTCCAGGCTTGGTCTATTGACAGATGCCCTTTAGAGTATCATTTTTTTCCCCTCAGATTAGGATGGCTTTGATCTGCTGGTCTTATGAAAGACTTCTCAGAACTGTTTGTTTTCTCAAAAATGGGGGCTGGGAATTAAGGTGAACCTGTGATTTATTGTTATTGTTGTTGATTACCTTGGCCACCATGTTTTATTTGAGTAGATCAGTTCATTCTGATCTACAGATAAAACTGCAGCTCAATGATTACAGGAAAAAAGGATTCATGGCACATTAGTCTCCTTTTATTCAAAATAGAGCCTCTTTGAATCTTACTGGATTCAATTTTTAACACTTTAAACTTTAATAGAATTTGTATGCCGCCCACTCCCTAGGGACTCTGGGCGGCTCACAACAAGGAAAAGCATTTAAAATATTTAAAATTACAGAATTAAAATCAACACAACATCCATTCCATCAAATGGAGCTGGAAATTAATCAACAGCCCCAGGCCTGCCGGAACAGCCAGGTCTTGGTCGTTTTACGGAAGGCTGGGAGAGGGGTGAGGGTCCGGATCTCTGCAGGTAGCTTGTTCCACAAAGCTGGTGCAGCTACAGAGAAGGCCCTCCCTCGGGGAGCCGCCAACCTGCATTGTCCGGTCTACGGCACCCGGAGGAGGCCCAACCTGTGTGATCTTATTGGTCATTGGGAGGTAAATGGCAGGAGGCGGTCTCTCAGGTAGCCAGGTCCAATACCATGTAGGGCTTTAAAAGTAATGACTAGCACTTTGAAGCGGGTCCGGAGACCAATAGGAAGCCAGTGCAGCTCGCGGAGGATAGGTGTAACATGGGTGTACCTCGGTACACCCATTATCGCTCGTGCGGCTGCATTCTGGACCAGCTGTAGTCTTCGGACACTCTTCAAGGGCAGCCATATATGAATAGCCTTATAAAGAATCAGACAAAAATGCCAAATCTCGTTTAAACATCTGGTTGACTGTGAGACGGACCACATAAGTGGATTCATACTTAATGATAAACAAATCAAACATGATATAACATTGTTCTGCATGACCCATGAACCTAACTGAGGTGCAGTGGCATTGTTTATTTCTTTCTGTGAAGAAGATGGTTTTGACAAAAATGTTAATAACCTCAAACTGAACTGGTAGCTTGTTCTGCTGAATATGCAACTGTCACTGAATTTCTCAATTATAATTTTTTGTGTGCTCAGTAAACACTGCTCTATAAGCACAAGCCGAAGTAGTAGTTCACAATTACTCCAGAATCTCTTTTTCAACTGTTACTTGCTTTTATGGTTAACACAGCTCTCCTTGAGTGAGCATTGGAATTTAAAGAAAGAGGGGGATTCTCTTCAAAGATATCTAAGATAACATTTTCAAATGCTCTTTTATCTTAGACTAAATAAAAAACAAGCATGTGTGTGTGTGTGTGTGTGTGTGAGAGAGAGAGAGAGAGAGAGAGAGAGACAGAGACAGAGAGAGAGAGAGAGAGAGAGAGAGAGAGAGAGAGAGAGAGAGAGAGAGAGAGAGAGAGAGAGAGAGAATCTCTTTAACTGAAAACTGGGATAAATACTGAGTAGGTTTCTTCCTTGCTTTAAACACTGCAACTGAAATGACAACATTGTGCTTAAAAATTGTTTGCAAACTTCCTTTCTCCTGTCAGGGAGGTCAAAATGTGTTTTGCGTCCATGTTTTTAATTTTCCTTCCCTTCCCTTTCTTTTCCCTCTCCTGAAAACAATTGGATATAGGTTATTTTTAGATGCTGACATTTTTGTGTATGGATTTATTTGCGCCCTTTATATTTACACATTATTATTTATGAAGTCTGAAGTTAGAGGTAATCATTGATAATAAACCATGTGTACCTTTATGTTTCACTCCTGTCACAAAACACATTGTACTTTTCTAGAGAATGGAGGTGTGCTGAAAGGAGTGGTTTTTCATGCCATGTTATGAGCCTTATGAATCTTTCCTCATCTGTAATGGTGAAAAATTGTACCATTAAAATATTTATATTTAGGATTAACAGTTGCATGCTCACTAAACAAGCACCGTCAATAATTTTCACTTTGATGCTTTTTATGATAATACAATGTAATTGGATTCAGCAGTAAATCCAAACACAGCTCTAAGAAATGAAGCAGAAGCTTGATGAGGCATATCATAAAATGATTTAAAATATGCTTATCGAGGAGAAGATGCCAGGAAGCTGATAGTTTTGTTTGCTAAGACAATCTCAACAGAGAAATGCAAATAATTTCGATAAAATTGATGTTGTACCAGTGTATTTTCTCCTTTTGGTTAATTGCCAAGTGGATAATAATGTACTCTATTTCCTGATACATATGAATAAGATATCATTTAGTTCAAATACAGTTAAGAAGACGATTATTTGAAAGAAACATGATCCTATCCTCAAGTTCTGAAGCATGGCTTACACAAATAAATGATTCCTTTGGCAAGTTGTCTGGCCTATTAGTATTCCTTCGATTGTCAGTGTATTTATTAGCTGTAATGAATTTCTCATCTGTAAAAACAAAAATAATAGTAATTTTAAAAATTAGGATGCCAGCAAAAGGGAAACAAGGTTTTGATGGGCACAGGGGGGGGGGGGGATAGATTTGTGGAAGTTAGGTAGATGCAATGAGCTCTACCTAACTGGATTGTTCTTTCAACAGATTGTTGGTGGTCCAGAAAGATGTGGTTATTTATTTAGCATACGATGAGAACATGACAACGAGATGTATATATATATATATATATATATATATATATATATATATATATATATATATATATATATATATATATATATATATATATATATATATATATATATATATATATATATATATATATATATATATATGTATGTTATATTTATGCTGATAAATAAATAAAGGGAGACTAGTATAGATCTATTTCAAGCTATTTAGCTCTCATCAGCTAGCCACACCCTTGTTGGGAATCGAACCTGTGCTCTATTGCCTCTCTCTCTCTCTCTCTCTCTCTCTCTCTCTCTCTCTCTCTCTCTCTCTCTCTCTCTCTCTCTCTCTCTATCTATCTATCTATATATATATATATATATATACACATACATACACACACACACACATACATACATACATACATACATACATACATACATACATACATATACAATTCACATCATTACATACAAAACCTCTATGCGGGTACAGCAGTGGCCTCATAACCAGCTTTTCAAATCAGTTATCCAGGCAATCGCCTCTGGGGTTACTTCATGTAGATCTTTTAAGAAACCAGAGAATGCATATTGTCGACAGTCTCACACAATATGTTTTATGGTTTACATATTAGTACCAGAGATGGTATTTAACAGGTTCTGACCAGTTCTGGAGAACTGGAAGCAGAAATTTTGAGTAGTTTGGAGAACCAGTAAATACCACTGACTGGCCCCACCCCCATCTATTCTCTGCCCCCTGAGTCCCATCTGATCAGGAGGAAATGAGGATTTTGCACTAACCTTCCCCTAGAGTGGGGTGGGAATAAAGATTTTACAGTATCCTTCCCCTGCCACGCCCACCAAGTCACACCCATAGAACCAATAGTAAAAAAATAAAAATTTGAATCCCACCACTGATTACTACCATAGTCACAACCAGGGGGATCTTTCCAGACTCATTGATACAGGGCCGAGGAACTTCTTCTAGTCTCACATTTAATTCTGTTCAGTTTCAACCAGAGTAGAATGAGGCAGATTAAAACCAGGTGCTTTGGTAGAAGGATCACTAATGCTCAGGCCACAAGAAGGTGACTTGGACCATTCCTCTCTCCAGGTATTCACAGGGCTAAATGGAGTAAACATCTACTTGGTGAATGGGTAGAGTTGAATGGTATTTCAAGCCGAGGTGGCGCAGTGGTTAGGGTGCAGCACTGCAGGCTACTTCAGCTGACTGTTAGCTGCAGTTCGGCGGTTCAAATCTCACCGGCTCAGGGTTGACTCAGCCTTCCATCCTTCCGAGGTGGGTAAAATGAGGACCCGGATTGTTGTTGGGGGCGATATGCTGACTCTGTAAACCGCTTAGAGAGGGCTGAAAGCCCTATGAAGCGGTATATAAGTCTAACTGCTATTGCTATTGCTATTTTCCATGCTGGCCTACGGGATTTCCACAAGGGGTGGTGGTGATGATGGTAAAATGTTGTTGGATGAGAGGCCAGGTATAGGGCAGCGAACAGTTAAATGAAGATGGATTGGTGGGAGACTTTGAACCATTTTCAGTTTGGTAGCCTTTGGCCAGACAAAAGCTGGGTCCTTGGATGCAGGTAATGGTGACGCTTATGCAATCTAAGTGGTAATGGATTGAGAGAAATGCTACTGGCACTTGAATTAGCAAGTATGGCTGGCTATGCAGATTTGTATAGTGAGCAGTAATGATAGACAATATATAAGACTCTTTTTTGTGTGGATGTGTGTGCCTTTGAGTCTGTGTTGGCTCCTGGAGATTTCTTGGATAGATCCCTGCAGTTTTCTTGGCAGTGTTTTCGAAAGTGGCTTGGCATTGCATTATTCCTAGGACTGAGAGAGAGGGACTGGCACAAGATCATTCAGCTTCCAGTCTGGTTTTCTGCGACACTATAAGAGGTTGGAATTGGTAGCATTCCAGTTGAGTATGTGCCTGAGTCCTATGACTATCTGGATAGTGTTAAGTTTTCAACTATATCACCTTCTACACCTACAGGAGAGGGGATGGGGAGAAACAGCTTCCAAAACAGCCTTTTGTTTTCATAAAAAATTGGGTTACTTTGTAATAATTACATATCTTTGTAATTATTCCCATACAGTTTATCAAAATGCATCTCTGTGTGTTCTGACCCCCCTTTCTCCATCCAGGAATGAAAGCCAAAAGCCATGTAACTCAAAAAGTTTCTTTATCAGTCCCGGCTCTTGCTGGCTGTGAGCCCAAAATAAACACAGATAAGCACGCTGGCAGTAGGTCTCGCAAACCTAGGCAATGCAAACAGGCTTCCCACAGGAGCCGAGGTGGCGCAGTGGTTAAATGCAGCACTGCAGGCTACTTCAGCTGACTGCAGTTCTGCAGTTCGGCTGTTCAAATCTCACCGGCTCAGGGTTGACTCAGCCTTCCATCCTTCCGAGGTGGGTAAAATGAGGACCCGGATTGTTGTTGGGGGCAATATGCTGACTCTGTAAACCGCTTAGAGAGGGCTGAAAGCCCTATGAAGCGGTATATAAGTCTAACTGCTATAACTGCTACTTCTCCAAGTTTAAGTCTCGCAAACCTAGGCAATGCAAACAGGCTTCCCACTTCTCCAAGCTGGTTTCTGTTAATTCATGAACGTGCATGAGAACGTTGACTTCTGCAACCAGGGCGTGGCACCAGCAGTCTCTTTATACTCAGGCGAGGATCCCAATGAGCAACAGCTGCTCGCAATCATCTCCTGTATTTCCTCCTTCGTCCTTTACTCTGAGTAGACCTAAGCTTGCTTCCCTCCTGATACAACTCCCAAATACTTTCAGGAACATTCCCTTTGATCCAATGCTCTGCCGCCACTTGGGGGCCAACCAGTCTCTTCTCGCCCTGCTCAGAGTCGACACCCTGTCCAGGGACCTCCACCTCCTTCAAGGCCAACTCATAAGACCCCTCGCTGTCGGAGTCTGGTGGCAGCCCTAACGGCTCCTGCCGGGCCACAACACTGTGGTTCTCCACGTGTTGTAAGCGGAAAGTGAAGAGTTCCCAGGTCTGGTCCAATTTTGTTTCATTCATGTGAATTTAAAATTCCAAGGTATTCAGTTTTAGGAACGGTAACGGAAATTAAAATAATCCACTGTTGGGCTAATTGGATCTGAATTTTGATTCTATTGCCAGACTCTCCAGAGCTGCTATGCAGTTTGTCCAGATTTATTCAATGCATGCTCCCTGTATTTTTACGTGCTTGTGATAAAAAAAATGATTAATTTTTGCCTTTGAGCCAGCCTTGACTTCTGGCAACTGTTTGACTCAGTCTCTGCAGTTTTCTTGGCGAGATTTTAGAAATGCTTTGCCTTTGCCTGCTTGCTAACGCTGAAAGAGACTGACTGGTCCAAGATCACACAGCAGGTTTTGTGCCTAAAACAGAACTAAAACTCAAATTCTCCCAGTTTATAACCTGATGCCTTAACCACACCCAACTGGCTCTCGAAATCATTATTATTTTATTGAAGTCTGTTCTCTACTGATGCTGCAAATTTCTATTTTGTTAGACACAGAGCTTAACAATGAAGATGTAATGATATTCCTAGGCAGTTATGCTGCCTAGGGAATAATCAGATAAGAGAGGGCGTAGGCCAAAGCTGCACAAAGGGTGGAGAAAGAAACTCAGAAGGAACCTTCTCTAGCTTGTCAGGCTGAAAAAGAGATGGTGGAGGAGTTATATTTTCAGACCTGCAAGATTCTATTAAATGTCGCTTTACAATAAAGTAGAATTAGTTCATCTGGTTATGTTTCCTGTCTAGTCTATCTGGAAAGGCTGACAGTTAGTAACAATAAAGTTAGTTACTAATTAGAGAGTACTTCAAAAAATAAAAAGTCAGATATTGACCTACTCAGACTCAGCATAGTCAGAATTCACATCGTTCTGATTAGAAATTATGTTATATTCAGGTAGCCAGAATTAATTAGCTATCAGGTGTTGTTTTAATTATTGTCCTATTTATTTACTCTGCTCTTTAAACAAATCCTCAGTTCAAAACATAGGTTATTTTAATAAGCCCCAAGTAATTAAAATTCAGGGGGAGACAACTCTGCTGCTTGGAGAAAAATACAAGCAACAATAACAGGCAACAAAGAGAAACCATTTATATTTTGCATTAGCTTAGAGTAAATTTTAATGTGATTCAACCTGCTTCCCATTTTCGTAACTATGCTTTGATTTTTGAACCAAACTTAGAATTTTGCTTTGAATATACAGATTTCTTTGCAGCTATCTCGGTTGCCCTGTTCTATTGCCTCTGTTGCCCAAATTTGCTAGAACCTTTTATACCAACCTTCTAGGTTTCATGATCGTCATGACCCGAAAAATGTGCGATAGACAAAACCGTGCCAACAAAACCATGACGTCAAAATCGCACCCACAAATTCGCAATGTCAGAATCGCGCCGACAAAAGCGCGATGACAATAAAATCGAAAACTTTTAGGGTTAAGGTTAGGGTTAGGGTTATAACGTATATAGGCGCACTTTTGTTGGCACGCATTTGTTGGCACGCTTTTGTCGAAAATCAATTAGCAATTTTGACATCGCACTTTTGTCTATCACGGTTTTGTCGGCGCGATTTTGTCTATTGTGCATTTGTCGGTGAATCCATGATCTTATGGGTAAAACACCAGGCTAGAAAACTGGGAGACTGTGAGTTCTAGTATTGCCTTAAGCATGAAAGCCCAACTCCCTCCTCCCTCCTCCTATTTTTCCCATAAAAACAACCCTTTGAGATGAGTTGGGCTGAGAGAAAGTGATCGTACCAAGGTCACCCAGCCAGCTTTGACATCTAAAATGGAACTAGAACTCATAGTCTCCGTTTTTTACATCAGCACCTTACCTATTACACCAAACTGTCTCTGTCTCAATCAAGTTGAAGTTTCCTAACAATTTAGACACTAAGAAGTAACTTTTTGCCCCCACCCCCTTCAGTTATTAAAATCAATTAATGGACCTCACACTCAATGAGGCATGTTCTTCTTGCAGATCCTGCATTAAGCATGGAATTGAATGACATAATATTCAAAGTCCCATCCAGCTCCATAATTCAGTAATTCCATTCAAACCTAGGGTGGAAGGAAACTCTCACCTATTTTACATCTATCATCATTTTAGCCATTGTCTATCCACTGCAGGATGAAGGCATCTTCTGCATGTTTCCAATCAAAAAGATCCTGAGCTTTCTTTTGCCAATTAGGCCCATAATACATGCTGAGTTTGTTGATCCATCTTGTTTCAGGTCTTTTTCATAAATGCTTTTTATCAAGTGGAATCCATTCTATGACTGCCTCGGTGATCAGTCTTGCTTGCTATGTTGACTACCCCATTTCCATTTCAATTACTTCACTCTCTTGAGGATATCATATATTTTGTTTCTAATCCATGTGCAGGTCTATCTATCTTGCCGTATAATGCTGAGCATTTATCTCCCCATGGTTCTTTGTGCCATTCATAGCTTTTGTCAACTGTGAGGTTAGTGTCCATGTTTCACCGGCATATAGAGCAGGTAGAACATACTGATAGAAAACTTTTCTCTTCAGGCCTAGGGGGAGGTTGTTCTTGAAAATTATGCTTAGGTTGCCAAATGCCTGCCAATCATATTTAACATGCCATTCGATTTCCTTTAATGTATCATCTTCCACTGAGATCTATTGGCCGAGGTATATGTAGTGATATGTTGTGGTCCAGCAGGAGCCGTTGGAGCTGCCACCAGACTCCGACAGCGAGGGGCCCTATGAGTCGGCTCTGGAGGATGTGGAGGACCCTGGACAGGGTTCCAACTCCCAGCAGGGTGCAGACAGGCTGGTTGGCCACTAGGAGGTGCCTGAGCCTTGGACCAGTGGGAAGGAGACAAGGGAGAGTGATCTGGATGCCAGCAGTGAGTTGTTCCTGGATGCCCGGCACCAAAAAGCTAATAGGCATCAGGAACAGTTGTGCAGTTACAGGAGGTAATTGCACTCAGCTGGTGGTCATTAGACTCCTTTCAAGATTATAAAAGGACGGCTTGTGCACACGCCCTTTTTGCAAAGTCAACACATTAACTAATGTTTTATGAACAGTATTGTGAGCTTGGCAGGCTGGATTGCTGCCAGGGCTTATCTGTGCTGGATTGCTGCCCCGGCTTATCTGTGCCGGTTTGCTGCCAAAGACCTGCCTGTCTGTGAATAAATTCCATAAAGTATCTTTGGCTTGGAGTGTTTTGGTGTGGGACGAGGGGGGGGGGCAGAACAGTGATCTATCAGTACATATTTTCAGATATACAAATATATTTTTGATGAATTTATTAAACATCACCTGGCTCCTTTTCAGGTTTATTTTTAAGCCAAATATTTCTCCTGCTTTGTGCAGATCCTGTATGTGTCTTTGTATCTCTTCTGGGTCTTGTGAGAAGAGATCAACCTCATTGGTAAATCTTGTGTAAGCTGTGACCACCAGCTTTCAGCATTTCAACTGTAACACAGTCAGCTGAAGCTTTGCATTTTTCACTGATTTTATGGCACTTGATACTCCCTCCACTAGGATATCTGGCTTTCCTCTTTTTGTGGGTATTGTTACTTTTGAGTGATCTTGATCTTTATATAGTTCTGAATAGAATTTTCCAATTATTTCTAACATTTCCTGTCTTGTTTTACACATAAAGCTGTATTTAACATTAAACCTTCTTTCTTTTACTGATAAGCTTGCGTTTTGCTCTGTTAATCCCTTTGTTTTCTTCAATTGTCTTTTTCACAAGCTTCACATTAAACTGACACATTTCTTCTTGGATACATTTTCTTGAGGAAAGACTTTTGCTGCCATAACCGGAGGTTGGATGGAAGCACGCCCACTCCCCCAGCCTCTGTTTTTGGCAGCAAAGATGACCATAATCTCTCATCTATGCAGGCCCCACCTTTGCTCAAGGCAAAACAGCAGCAGGGAGGCTGGATCAATGAAATCTACTTAAGGTAAGTGATCTGGTTAGGCAGGATGGGGAGGGAAGCATGAGATAACTCAGTGGGTTGGAAGAGGCCTTGGATGGTCAGAAACACTAGGCTCTCCATGGCCTTCACTACCCTGAGATATCTTGTGTACTTAATGACTCATGCATTTGATTAGCAAATGCCTGGGCAAAAGCAGGGAGTGATCACACTCAAGTTGCATGATTCACTCGTACAAAGCCTCAGTTACAAATGTAATTGGCAGACATCATTGCATTTGTAACTTGAGGACTACCTGTAATAGCTAATTGGCCAAGTGTTCCATCTCTCAGGCTGGGGGGTCAAATAGTACGCCCCTCAGATAGGGTCCGCAACTTGGGAGTCCTCCTGGACCCACAGCTGACTTTTGAACATCATTTGTCAGCTGTGACCAGGGGGGCATTTGCCCAGGTTCGCCTGGTGCACCAGTTGCGTCCCTACCTAAACCGGGAGGCTCTCACAACAGTCACTCATGCCCTTGTGACCGCTAGGCTGGAGTACTGCAACGTGCTCTACATGGGGCTCCCCTTGAAGAGTATCCGGCAACTTCAGCTTGTCCAGAATGCAGCCGCGCGAGCGATCGTCGGTGCACCTCGTTTCACCCACGTAACACCTATCCTCCGCGAGCTGCACTGGCTGCCTGTTGATCTCCGGGTGCGCTTCAAGGTGCTAGTTGTCACCTACAAAGCCCTTCATGGCATTGGATCTGGGTACTTGAGAGACCGCCTACTGCCAATTACCTCCTCTAGACCAATACGATCCCATAGATTAGGCCTCCTCCGAATTCCATCAGCCGGCCAATGTCGCTTGGCAACTACCCGGAGGAGAGCCTTCTCGGTGGCTGCTCCGACCCTCTGGAA
This sequence comes from Thamnophis sirtalis, assembly GCF_051295495.1. Classification (NCBI taxonomy): domain Eukaryota; kingdom Metazoa; phylum Chordata; class Lepidosauria; order Squamata; family Natricidae; genus Thamnophis; species Thamnophis sirtalis. Next base: position 126,151,439 of record NW_028261386.1, read on the forward strand.
CGAATTCCCCGTGGAGATTCGTACCCTCACCACCCTCCAGACCTTCCGCATTGCCCTTAAAGCCTGGCTGTTCCGACAGGCCTGGGGCTAAAGACTTCAACCCCACTCGAATGGTATGACTGTTGTGCTTTTTTAACGGTGCATTGTCTTTATGTCTGTAACTTGTCTGTTCTTCCCTTCCTCTTGAATTGTGAGCCGCCCTGAGTCCCCCCAGGGAAAAGGGCGGCATACAAATAAAGTAAAGTAAACTAAAATTAAAGCTCATGTGCTGTTGGGAAAATCCACATTTTATCTATTCCTTTGGTTTGGCTTTAAAAGTGTTAATGCTACATTTTAGTTACATTACAAGAATTGATGGTGTGAGCTATAAAATGGATATGTCACTGAGGAATTGTTCCATCATGTTATAAACTAAGTGCTGTGGAAAAAAGAAAGTATTATGATAATCAGGTTCTGAACAGAGCTGAAAAAATGCAACAAATACAAATTGCAACAGAAAATCTGTGATGAATCTTCTGAAAGTAAATCTTAACCCTAGGCTGCACTGTAACTGAAATAAAAATTTAAGTATTCCATCTTGACCATCAGCCCATCTCATCCTACTCTTCATTATTCAGACAAAGCATTGTCAATGAAATGAATTCATCAGTGTAACAGAGATAAATGAGACAACATGGAACAGTCACAACTATCTCCCTGCACTTATAAAGAAAATTGTCTCTTATATCAGTGACAAATATGTTTGGAGTTTATAAGCATCTGCCTTAAATTTTAATGACCCTGTAATTTAACCTTAAAATACATTCAAGTAAATACTTAAAAGTACTATTGACAAGAGGAACTGTAAAAAAGATTAAGCTATAGCACTAGTCAAATTCTGTGATTTAAGGCATTCTTATTTTTCAAAAGAAGAAAAGAAAAGAAAAAAGAAGAAAAATAGAGGAGAGGAGAGACGAGAAAAGAAGAGAAGAATTTTGCTGATAACCACGAGCTGCTGTTTGTCCCCATATAAAACATAATATTCGGAACAAATATAGATTTCTAATATAACATTTTAAAGACATATTAATTTTTATGTTCATTGTCTTTGAATCATGTATATTTAATACAATGGTCCTTAGCTTACAATCATAACTGAGCACAAAATTTTCATTGCTAAGCAAGTCTGCCTTCCGAGATGGGTAAAATGAGGACTCAGATTGTTGGGGGCAATGTGCTGACTCTGTAAACTGCTTAGAGAGGGCTGTAAAGCACTGTGAAGCGGTATATAAGTCTAAGTGCTATTGCTATTGTTATTTGCAATGTAGTGTCTGGGAAAGAAAATACCTGAAAGCTCTTGATCATAGACAGTAACAGGACCTTGCAGAGTACAGAATGCTGATTCTGTTATGCTTATAAAAAAAAACATACCTCCACAATACAAAATATCCCATATACAGTGTTGTGGCCCAGCAGGAGCTGTTGGAGCTGCTACCAGACTCCAACAGCAAGGGGCCCTATGAGTCAGCTCTGGAGGATGTGGAGGACCCTGGACAGGGTTCTGACTCTGAGCAGGGCGCAGAGAGGCTGGTTGGCCACCAGGAGGCACCTGAGCCTTGGACCAGTGGGGAGGAGACAAGGGAGAGTGATCCGGACACCAGAAGTGAGTTGTTCCTGGATGCTCGGCACCGAAGCGCTAATAGGCGTCAGGAACAGTTGCGCAGTTACAGGAGGTAATTGCACTCAGCTGGTAGTCATTAGGCTCATCTCCAGACTATAAAAGGACTGCTTGTGCATGCGCCCCTCTTGCAGAAGTCAACACAGGAACTAATGTCGGAGAATATTATTGTGAGCTTGGCAGGCTGGATTGCTGCCACGGCTTATCTGTGCTGGATTGCTGCCCAAGCTTGTCTGTGCCGGTTTGCTGCCAAGGACCTGTCTGTCTGTTAATTAAATGCCGTAACTTATCTTTGGCTCGGAGTGTGTGTTGGTGTGGGACGAGGGGGGTCAAAACATACAGTATGTCTGACATGGTACAAGAATCCCAGAGCAGCGGTCTCCAATCGTTCTGGCTTAGCACATCACCGGAAGCAGTGATGTCAGCAGCTGGGAGGAGAGGGGATGCTTTCACGTGTGCATGATGTTTTCACAAATGCAGTTTTGCATGCACACCAGAGATGGTATTCAGCAGATTCTGACCAGTTCTGGAGAACCGGTAGCAGAAATTTTGAGTAGTTTCGAAGAACCGGAAAATATAACCTCTGTCTGGCCCCACCCCCATTTATTGTCTGCCTCTTGAGTCCCAGCTGATCGGGAGGGAATGGAGATTTTACAGTATCCTTCTCCTGGAGTGGGGTGAGAATGGAGATTTTACAGTATCCTTCCCCTGTCATGCCCACCAAGCCACATCCACAGAACCAGTAGCAAAATTTGAATCCCACCACTGGTGCACACATGTTCACCCACCAATTCTTCAGCTTGCACTATTGCGCTCCAACATTGGGCTGTGAATGGGGATTTGGGAGCCCTGTCCTAGAAGACTCCCCAAAGAGAGGACATTTCATCTATTAAAGCAAATAGGAATCAGATTTAAGTGGGTGAATAAGTGTGTGAAATAGGGAAGAATAGTTTTGTCTTCTATGTGTCTCCGTGTTTCATGGGTCCAACAAGGGGCAGCATTTAACTGACCTTGAAAAATCTAAGTAGAGTCAGATTTTGAGTGAGTTAAGAACCACCAGGAAAATCTTAGATCTACATATAAAACTGGGTAGTAAAGAAAAAAGAAAGAAAGGAAGGAAGGAAGGAAGGAAGGAAGGAAGGAAGGAAGGAAGGAAGGAAGGAAAGAAAAAGAAACAAAATCCTAGAAGGCAACGACAAACCATTTTGTTATTGTTGCCAAGGAAACCCTCCACAGAGTTACTAGGGATGACTTTATTTGAAGGATCTTATCTTAATCCTCAATCTATATAGTCATGTATTAAATAATTTTTATTTACTCCCCTATCGCAACCTTGGATATTATGTATAATTCTAGAATGAAAGCTATAAATCCATGTACGGTTCAGAAATGAGCCATTTTCAGATGTAGCATTTCAGTGAAACTTTTTTTTGCTCCCCCCCCACAATCAGCTAATGCTCTGCGTGCATCACAGCATTAGGAAAATGAAAAAGAAAAGTAAAGTAAAAGAAGAGCCATCAGATTGAAAGCAATCAGGCATTTCACTCCATAAATTGCCGGCAAATATCTATTTGCCATCTAATGACACTCTCTTAAAAAGTAGAAAGAAACACTTTACTAAGACTAACTTTCGGAATATTTCAAAATCAAATGCATTTATATAGTCTTTCAAGAAAATCCTATATAAGTGACAAGGATATCAGTTTCAAACTTGAGTTTTCTGCTGGAATACCTTCATTTCTGAATTCAGTTTGTGATTTGGGAAAAAAATATATTCAGTAATGTTTGCCTTGGTTGATTTATTAGAGCGATAATAATAGCATTTAGACTTATATACCACTTAACAGTGCTTTATAGCCCTCTTTAAGCTGTTTACAGAGCCAGCATAACACCTCCAACAATCTAGGTCCTCCTTTTACCAACCTTGGAAGGATGGAAAGCTGAGTCAACCTTGAGCCAGTCAAGATTGAACTGCTAGCAGTTGGCAGAGCTAGCCTGCATTCTAATCGCTGCGTCATCACAGGTCCTATTCAACATTTTGTATTATATCACACATATGAAACAAAACAAAATTATCAGAAATTTCAGGCACCTCCCAATTCATTTTCTTTTAGAGAGCATACAATTATGCACTGGGTGGTTTGGATTAATAAAAGATTGAAAATGAATATATGAACACAAAATATAGTTTATGCAGTGTTTAATCCAATTAAATCTTAAGGTATGATGGCTTTGGAAAAAGCACTTTATGACTTCTACTCATGTTTACAACTATTGGAACATTCCTGCAGTCATGTGATCAGTTTGGATACTTGGCAAGGGTGGGTTCCTGCCAGTTCTCACCTCTTCTATAGAAGAGATTCCACAAATCTACCATGCCATTTAGAACCGGTTCCAGCTCCCTCCTCCTGCCCGTCCGGACATCATCAAGATGAGGAGTGAGAGGAGGAATTCTGGGAGTTGAAGAGCACAAGTCTTAAAGCTGTCAAGTTTGAACATCCCTGGGTTTTTTTTTTTCTAAAGGGTTAGGGGTGTGAGGGTCTTGTAACTTGACAGCTTTAAGACTTGCATGCTTCAAATGCCAGAGTTTCTGAGCCAACATTTTGGTTGCTAAGCAAGAGTGTTGTTAAGTGAGTTTTACCACATTTTACAAGTTGGTCACGCCCACCCAGTCACATGGCTGGCAAGCCACTCCCACTCGGTCACATGACTGGAAAGCCACTCCCACAAAGCAGGCCACACCTACAGAAGAGGTTCTAAAAAAATTGAAACCCACCACTGGTGCTTGGCAACCACTTCACATGTGCAACTCACAAGTCATGTGAGAAATCTGGATAAAATAAGATTACAGATTACAGGTTAACAGAGTTGGAAGGGACCTTGTAAGTCATTTGCCACCAAGATTTATAGAAAGACAGCAGTTCTGATCTTCTTTAAGCCCAAAGAAGAACAAGACCAGCATACCTACACCTGTGAAAATCTACGAAAACAAAATTGTTCTGCGCATGCACAGAACTCCCAAAAAAGATGGCAGTGACAAGGGAGTGGGTTTGGGGGCATGGCCAGCCTGGGTCGCTGCTGGTTCTGTGACCCAGGTCGGCATACCATTACTGGTTGGGCCAAACCAGTCCAAACCGGTAGGAACCCATCTCTGCCATCCATCCGTCATCTATCTATCATCTACCTATATGTATATGCATATGTATAGGTATATGTATATGTATACCTATACCTGTTGTGACTCAGCAGACATTTGCTGTGAGTTGAGTCGGGATTCAAGATTAACAATGCAGCTGGGGCTCGTTAGTGTCGTCTTCTGGTGATAAAAGGACGGATGGTGCCACGCCCTGGTTGCAGGAGTCAACGTTCATCATTCATCGGTCGTGGTTTGTTTGTGAGAGACACTTGGAAAAGTGATTTGCTTTCTGTAACCCTGATTCAAGGAGACACTTGGAGAAGTGAATTGCTTTGTAAGAGTTTTGTTTTGCATTCTGTTATCTTCTTGCCAGAGACTTTATTTATGTTTATTTTTGGGCTCGCAGCCAATCTGAGCCGAGGACTGATAAAGTTCTTTCCTTTTAAGTCTGTTTGATTGTCGTCTTTGAACGAGCAGAGGAGGGGGGACAGAACATATACCTATACCTATACCTATACCTATACCTATACCTATACCTATACCTATACCTATACCTATACCTATACCTATACCTATACCTATACCTATACCTATACCTATACCTATACCTATACCTATCCATCCATCCATCCATCCATCCATCATCTGTCTTTCTAAATCAATGTATATAGTCACTTATTTATAAATTTGTTGCAGTCACTCTTTCTCAATCCAACCTCACAGGGTTGCTGTTCTTGGAAAAATAGGAGGAGGAAGGAATATTAGGTATGCTCACCACCTTAAATTACTTATAAAGCAATAAGAAATAAATAAAACGAAAAAGAAAGAAAGAAAAGCAACTCTGGTGCCTATCAGCACATTAAAAAGATACCATTTCACTATTGCTCTTCTTATGGCAGCATATTAAGAAATATGCTGCGATATATCATAATAAACAGTAATAATTAATAAATAACTGAAGCAAAAATCAGACTGTCAAAAATGAATTAGTAAAGTGCATTCTGCAACACAGTTCCCTTGATGTTTATCCATTTATTGTTTGCTTGTTAACTGGAACAGCTATGCTAACCATTATGGATTTTTCAATTATTAAGTGGGGATTATTGACCTTCTGTTAAAGAATTTGAGATCAGAAAATAAAGAATAATGACAGTTGCACACTGAATGTGATCACCGAATACTAACTTGGTTATAAATAATAAGCATTTGGATGAATTTCTACTTTCTAATTCCTACAAAAATGAGGACAAAATTCTATCTCCTCCACATTTCAGCGTCTTTCTTTTTCATCTCTTTTTTGGAGAGCGAAAGAGGGAGAGAGAGAGAGAGAAAAAAGAGAGAGTATAATGAAAAGAAGGATCAGGGGGGACATGATAGCAGTGTTCCAATATTTGAGGGGGGTCAAACTATTTTCCAAAGCACCAAAGGCAAGACAAGAAATGGATGGAAATTAACCAAGGAGAGAAGCAACCTAGAACCAAGGAGAGATTTCCTTACTGTGAGAACAATTAAGCAGTGGAACAGCTTACCTTCCGAAGTTCTGAGTGCTTCATCACTGAAGGCTTTCGAAAAGAGACTGGACAGTAATTTGTCTGAAATGATTTGAACAGGGGGTTGTATTAGAAGATCTATGAGGTCCCTTCCAACTCTGTTATTCTATATTCTGTGATCTGTGATCTCCACACAATGCAGGAATGTTTACAATGTTTGCTGAAATCAGAGGTTAGGAAAGGATGAGGTTTCCTGCAGTGATCAGCAATGAATTTGGAGCTTTGGATGGAACACAGGAATAGAGTTAGGGAGCAAAGGAGTCTTCATTCTCTTCGCCCTCCCTCTGTTTTTCTCAGGTTGAAAGACTGGTATTTTTAAACTTTCTCTTTCAACCTAGCTCCTGAAAGAAGAATAAAGGTTTTCATCTCCTTTCTGTCTCCATTCTCTCACCATGAGCATAGAAAGTTCAGGATGCACATTTTTTTTTTTAATCACAGCATTGTGACTTCCTTGCCCTTTATTTATCCTTTCTGATGTTAAGCCATAGGCATCAGTGTCTAAACACATTGATGACAAAATGACGAAGCACGCGTAGTGACATCATAATACAGGTTTTGTTGTTTTATGTTCACATTAGAATGTCACATGAGACCCCTTGCTGCCCTCTATAGATGGCTATGCTTTAAGCATCTATCTTTAGATACTTCTTTATGCTTCTTTTCTTCTTAAATGCATGATTTCTGCTACAAAGAGATCCCAGGAAATTGAGTAATTGAGTAATTTATTTATATGCCGCCCTTTTCCCTGGGGGGACTCAGGGCGGCTTACAACTCGAAAAGGGAGGGAAACAAACAATTAACACATAAGACAGTACATCATTAAAAGCACAACATTCATACTATTCGGGTGGGTTACAATCTTTAATCCCAGGCCTGACGGGATAGCCAGATTCTGAGGGCTGTACGGAAGGTCTGGAGGGTGGTGAGGGTACGAATCTCCACGGGGAGATCGTTCCATAGGGTCGGAGCTGCCACCGAGAAGGCTCTCCTCCGCGTAGTTGCCAGTCGACATTGACCGGCAGATGGGACTCGAAGGAGGCCTAATCTATGGGATCTAATTGGTCGGGTGGAGGTAATTGGCAGTAGGCGGTCTCTCAAGTACCCAGATCCACTACCATGAAATGAACTGCAGAGTTATCTTAACAACCTCCTATAGTCCAGTTGGAATTTTTTTTGTCCATCCCATCTAATCAGGAGTCCTACGGGATTGGGCGGCATATAAATTTATTAAATTACAATTACAATTAATCAATCTCAATCTTCATGGTCACAAGTGGTTAAAAGAACAAGAGTTATTCTTCTTTATAATTGTTTGAGCTTACTCAAGCTAAGAGAGGTATTAGAGTATGACCCTGGACGCTGATTATCAAAGGGAGAATAATTTTATTCTGAAAACTACCTCAGCATGGCTTAACAATGCAAGGTGGAAACCAGTTAATTATATAAATTTATTAATCTCACCAGAGGTGGGATTCAGCCAGTTCGCACCTATTCGGGAGAACTGGTTGGTAACTTTCTAGGTAGTTCAGAGAATTGATTGTTGGAAGAAATCTCCTTTTGTTTTTTCCCACTTTGCAGGGCTAATCCTGTAAGGAAGGCAGGAAGGAAACATTCTGGAGTTGTTTCTAGCCTAATCTTTATTGACCTTCTTACAGAAACTGCCTCTCCAGTTAACCCTTACTACATTGTAACAGCTAAGGCGAAGCGCCCAACGACCTGAGTGACCTTGAGTTGGCCAAGCCCACCCAGTCACATGACCACCAAGCCCCACCTACCCAGATAGTCATTAGGGCAGAGAACCGGTTGTTAAATTATTTGAATCCCACCACTGAACCTCACCATCAAAAATAAGGGGCTTTTTTAAGGTCCAGATTCAACAACCTTGCCTTATACTTCTGTATGAGAAATGTAGAAAGATTATTATAGCTAGCTGAACTTGTCTTTATGTGACTGTTCAGTCAAATCTATTCTTCACATACAGTTATATTGTTTGTTTTATAACTGTTAGGAATGTAATCTAACAGTTGGGTTGGCAATATATAAACCATGATAGTAATACTGTATCTTTAATTACTGCTGTAAATGTGATTGGTTGCTGTTTCCTCAAGTGGCCATAAGATGGAGCCAGACTGATTGTTAGATGCTGATTGTTGGATGATGGTTGTAGATGTGTCGTGTATTGCTCAGCATGAATTACTGTGAGTTTTGCAACTGTTAGTGACTTTTGGGTACTGAACTGTTTAAATGATTCTGGACTGTGTTTGTTGGATCACCGCTTAACTGTGAACGTTGATGACTGACTGTCTTAACTGTGTATGATTTGGACTCTGCATACCTCTATTTCCACAGAAGTGCAACACTATCTGTTTTACAATTCAGTGTCTCAGTATGCTGGTTTATGTGTTCTTCTACACCACTCTCACTTCACTTCTCTGCACGCACTCGTTCTCCTAACGGGGAACTTACCTAACAATAACAACATCCAAAGCAATTTCATCTTTACTCTGTTGTATTCTTCAGGTTGGCTTGTAAAATTTTGGGCTGGCTTTTTTCTTGAAAGTTCTATTATATATAACATACAGTACATATGCACACTAATTGTCAGTGTGTGAACAATTGGTTTCAGGCTTACATTACTGTATTTTTATATCTGTCTTTTAATCATTCTTTTTGGTTTTCTGTGATTACTATCCCAAATCCTTAAATTTAATGGGATCATTTGTCTATATTGACAAATTTGTCCACTGTATATATCCTTTCTCTTTTAAACTTTGATACAAAATTAATTCAAGAAATTTAGCTTTAATAGTACTGTATATACACCTATGCAATATGTCTAGTTCTTAAGGAAAGAGAGAAAGGGAAAGAGAGAGAAAGGGAGAGAGAGAGAGAGACAGACAGACAGACAGAGAACACTTTCAAATATGTTAGGAGTGTTAGAAGAAATGTTTAATCAAGAGTGATGTGTAGCCAATTATTAAAAATTAGAATCCTAAATGTATTTTTTCCCCAAAATTTTAAGAGTCAGTTATTAACAGTGAAAAAAATAGATATTCTATCTTATTGCATACATACATATATCTTGCAATCTTATTGACAGGATTATACTTTAATTTTTCCATAAGAGTATACACAAACACACACACACAAACACTGCAAATTAGAATATATCATAACAGAACTCATGAGCCCTTCATTTTCCAAGAATGTATACTCAAGGGAAATACTATGTTTTTGCAAAACTATTATTCATTCATTTATTAAATGTATTTCTTATATAAATTAATAGAACTATTAAATGTTTTCATTAAATTTCACTAAAGCAGGACTGAAACTGCAAATCAAAGCGGGTGGCTTTAAAATGCATTGCAGCCTTTCACAAAGCCCAATAAATTCTATAACAGGGGTGTCAGATACGCGGCCGAGAGGCTGGATGTGTCATGTGCTGGCCACCCCCACCCCTGCTTTAGCAAAGAGGAAAAAGTCACGATACGTCACATGACGAGAATGTGACATTGCGAGTTTGTTCTATAGGTTTTCTATTGCTTTTGGGGATTGTTAGAGATGACATACGGTGGAGAAGCTTCTTGGACGAGAAGCATAATGTCTTCAAGCAAAAAAACATAGGCAGTCCAGTTGTCTTATGAAAAGCACCTTTGGATCATACAGTGCTATAGGGTCACATTTGTATGGAGTAAGCTGAAGAAAGGGCTTGGTTGTGTGATGGACCTTCTGCCACTCATGTATAAAGCTAGTAAAGCAATGTTATCACCTTATTATAATCTCTGTCCATCACAGCTTTCTTGAGATTCCCTTCATTTTTTTCCCCCAGCTCTCAACTTTTGGATAACTACAGATCTTAATTTTGCCTGGTTTTGTGCTTAATAGAAGATTGCCTTTCTCTGCCCACAAAACTGGGAGTTTCACTATTGTATCTCTGAGCATGGACTAAAAGATGATTCATCCAGATCAGTGGTGCAATTCAGCTGGTTCCATTCGGTTCGGGCGAACCACTAGTGGTGGGGCGGGAAGCTCCACCCACCTGCCCAGATGTCATCACGTCCCAAAGTTCCTGTGTACGAACTCACATTTGCAAACTGGTAGCGAAGGTAAGTTGATTTCACCACTGATCAGATGCACCCTTGAGTCAAATACTGTGTGTGTGTGTGTGTGTGTGTGTGTTTGTGTGTGTGTGTATTTATTTTGCAGGTTTAAAGTAAATTTCAGGCTGCTATGAATGACTAAATGGGTGCCAAGTTGACAGGATCATACATTTATTGTTTTTAACAGTAAGAGGCAGTATGTGGTCATCGAAAATTTGCTGTCTACTTTTAAGGAATCAAAATGATTAAACATCTCCCAACAAATTTATTTCACAATAAAGAAAACAGTGACCACTGGGCTCTCAGAAGAGAGCATTGATAGTCCTGAATGATCCAGAAAGAAAGTTATATAGAGAAAGAAAGAAAGTTATATAGAGAAATGAGGATACAGTAGTGTCACATTTGACAAACACCTCATGAATAATTAATTTATGGTCACAAGACTAAGGGTCATCTCTTCATAGGGGGTTAACAAATGACCCTCGGCTAAAATGATGGCACTTTGAAACCATCCTTCAAAAGTTCCAGTATCTGCATTAATATACTTTCAATCTAATGAAATAAACTTCTACATTTTTCTTCATTTTTCAACAGAGATGAACTCCTAAGCACTTATCTCCCAAAAAATAACCGCTGGACATAAACATCTGTAGTTTTCTTTGTTTCAACCTGACATAAGCATAACATAAACATTTGCCTTTTTCTTGTTTCATCCTGACAATAGGGATGACCTTCCTAATATTTATCTCCCAAGAAATAATACGTCCAGAGTTTGTCATCTGATTCCAGTTGCTTTTACTGTAGAGTCATCATGAAAAACACTGCAATACAATACTCTAAAGATGATAAGATTTAAAAATGAAAGATAAAGATGGAACAAGACAATGTGCTGCTGGAATCCTAAAGAATATTCTAAGAGAAGAGCAGGCAGAGATGGGAGGCAGAGTTAAACAGGTCATAAGTTTAGAGGCATTGCATTCACACAAGCACTCCAAGTCCAATCCCTGCTGAATTCCATTGACCCTTATCTGGCACCAATTTTGCATCAAATTTTTTTAACTAGGTTTTTGTGTCTGGGCTCAAATAAATCTTTTATGCTGCAACCTAACCAGTGGTCCTGATTCTTTGCACCTGACTAATATTACCATAGTCATTCTACTGATAAGCCTATTTTTTTTAATCCACAAAACCTACTAATGCCACTTGTTTTGTGTCAGATTCTTTGTGGCGTTTTATCTCACTGTGTCAGTCTGCTTCTGCTTCTGTTGCTAACTAAAAAAAAACCTACTGTAATGTTAAGTTTTGCAAGCAAATCACAACCTTGACAAAATCAACTCCTGGTGCTGATGAGGGGTTCTTCCCAGGAGGGGCCAAACTTGCCAATCAGCTATGCCAATACTGTCAACCCACAAAACACAGCTGCAATCAGAGCACCCTAAGGACAAGCCGGTGGGCATTCTTTAGTGTCAAATCAAGGATGGCATCTCGGAGAAGCAAGTAGAAAATAGCATTTTTTGAAAAAGAAGAAGAAGAAGAAAAAGTCACTATTTATTGCTAAGTTTGAGTAGGATACTTCGTGCATTGGTTCAACACAACTCAAGATCTTTAATGGATACTTTGGGAGTTGCTGAGCTATCCTTTCCTCATCTCTGTTATTGCTGCCTGTCTTACAGATACAGGGAGAGTAATTTGAAACATTTATTGCAGTGAAGGTATCCAGCCGAAACTGGACAAGGTTAATATTTTTCTGAAGGGTTTGCAGTTTCTGTTGGTTTCAAGCTTTGCTTTAAAAAAATGAAGAAACCACATGGATTTTGATGCTTACTCATATTGGTCTATGGAGAAATCTGTTGCTGAAATGGATTCTCAAAGCAGCTCACAGCTCACCAGTTTCAGTGGTGGGTTCCTACCGGTTCAGCCCGGTTCGGCCAAACCGGTAGGGGTTTGGCAGCCTGGGTTGCTAGAACTGGCAGTGACCCAGGGCTGCATGCCCCCGAACCGGTTCTCCAGGCGACGCCATAGGCACCACCATCTTGTATTTTGCTTCTGTGCATGCACAGAACAATTTAAATTGTACTGTATATGCATCATGAGTGAACTGGCAGTAGCGACTTCCGGAACCCACCCCTGACCAGTGAATCACAAAATTATACTGAACCATGTCCTCACTCTATGTTAAATTCCAAATCAAACCAAACCAAAGCTTATTAACATAGACCTAGCACTACTAACTGCTTCCATATTTGTTTTATAAATCAGCCAGTTTAGCACAATGGTTAAGGCTCAGGCTAGAAACCAGGAGATGAGGAATTCTAGTCCTGGCTTGGGCATGAAAGCCAGCTGGGTGATTTGGGGCTAGCTATTGTCTCTCAAGTGACTGGCTTGTTGTGAGAAAAAAGGAAAAGGAGGGAGAATTACAGTGGTGGGTTTCAAAAATTGTTCGAACCTACTCTGTGGGTGTGGCCTCCTTTGTGGGAGTGGCTTTCCACCCATGTGACCGGATGGGAGTGGCTTGCTGCCCATGTGACCAGATATGAAGATGCTGATGACACTTGTCAGAACCACCTTAAATTACCTCACACACAGCACTGGCATGCATAAGAATAGGATGTAAACTTGATTTTTAAAAGGCATCTTTGGTTTGCGTTAAAACAACTTCAACACATGCAATGTTCTGATTGCACCACAAACGCAGTAGTCATCCTTACCTTTCACAGAGGCACTGAGTTTTATAAATATGAGCATGACAGTGTAGAATAATCACATCCAAGGACCAGTGGTGGGTTTCAAAAAATCTTGGAACCTCTTCTGTAGGTGTGGCCTGCTTTCCGGGTCCACTGGTGGAACCTCTTCTAACCGGTTCGGTAGATTTGATGAACTGGTTCTACCGAATAGGTGCGAACTGATAGGAACCCACCTCTGGAGAATTAGGTATGTTTGCCGGCTTGAGTTACTTACAAAGTAATAAAGATGAGGTAAAAATCAAATAAATACATCAACTTTAACCATTAAATGATGCTTCCCCCCCCCATTGGCTTCTTGCAAAAACATCTCCTTTTATATTTTACCTTGTATAGTTGAATATAAGAATAACATCCTTCTGTAACTGAGGTAGTTAACATGATAAATTGAATAATTAATGAGCCAATGGCTGCCAATGTTTCCACATTTCCTCTTCAAGCTCCGAGTCAAGTCAGCTTTTGCTGCTGTGATTAATAATGCTCTGAACATAAGAACATTAATTTATAACCTATTGACAACATCATGCTACAGTATGCAGATGAGAAGCTAGTGGCTATTCATACTAAAGGCACATTTATTATTATTATCTCTTTTATTCAATAAACATGAAACGGAATTAACTGAACATTTAAAAATGTGCCATAAATACCATTGATTGGTGCTAAAGGTTGATATGGGTTTCTGCCAGCATTCTAGGTATCAACCAAGTACCTTCTTAAGATGTATGAGTAGCACAGTTTTTTGAATTTCCGTTGGTGTTATTGCAAGAAGCCGCAATTTCTTGATGTGTTTTGTAAAATTCTTGGACATGGTGTCAAGTGCCCTGATGATAATGCATATCACTGTTACATGTTTCATCCATAACCATGTAATTTTGATGGCCAGGTCATAATATTTTGTGATTTATTTTGCAGTTATTTTTCTTCGACTCTGGCATTTCCTGGTACAGTGATATTAATAAACTGTATGCTTTGGCTCTTTTTTATTGAAAGTTTTAAAGAGTTTTACAAATATATATATCTTCCCTCCCCCCCCCACAACCTCCCAGAGCAAATACAGGGTATAAACATTTAACAACCATATTCTAAAATAAACTAACTAACTTTAGCATCATCCCTTGCTTGTACTTTTGTTACAAATGTTACACCTTGTCTAAAGTTAGCTTTACAAAACTCCCTTTTGTAAAGCTAACTTTAGACAAGTTGTAACATTCCTTGCTTATTCATTCATAAGCTATCTGGAGTTTCTTAGCCTCATAATTATTTTGAATGTAGTCAATCCATCTTCTCCATTCCAGCTTGTATTTCTCATCTGAATGATCCTTGAGATATGCTGATATTTTAGCCATCTTGGCTAAATTTGTTACTTTTAACGTCCATTCTTGAATAGTAGGCAAATCTTCCTTCTTCCAGTACTGCGCCACCAACAGTCTTGCTGCCGTTGTTAAGTACAGAATCAAATTAGTCTCTATAACTGTACAGTCAGTAATTATACCTAACAAGAATAACTGAGGAGTAAACTTTATCCTCTTGTTAAGAATATTTTGCATAATCCACCATATTTTTATCCAAAATGCTTTGACCTTTTTACAAGTCCACCATATATGATAACACGTAGCATCAGCACAATCACATCTCCAGCATTTAGGTTGTAAGTTCGGATACATACAAGCTATTTTTTTAGGATCTAAATGCCATCTATGAAACATCTTGTAGAAATGTCCCCGCCCGAATGTTGAATGAATGTTGCTTGATTTTAATTATATACTGTGTTTTTATGTTATTGTATGTCTTCCCCTCCCATATAAGTTGTTAGCCGCCCTGAGTCCCCTCAGGGAAAAGGGCGGCCTATAAATAAACGCAACTACAACTACAACTACTACTACAAATGTATGCTTTGGCTCTTGACAACCATGATATCTGGCGTGTTGTGTTCCAAACGATGATCTTTCTTCTTCTTCTTCTTCTTCTTCTTCTTCTTCTTCTTCTTCTTCTTCTTCTTCTTCTTCTTCTTCTTCTTCTTCTTCTTCTTCTTCTTCATCATCATCATCATCATCATCATCATACAACCATGTTCACTGCCAGAACATATTTTTCACAATGATGAAAAAGGGAATGCAAACCATGTTCATATTGATAATTTGCATATGAGGTATATTTAATGAATCATGTTCATATAGATAATTTGCATATTAAGTATATTGAATGAGTGGCATTAGTTAAGTCACAGCGCACAACTGCTTTCATGGAGTCCAATCAGAGGTGGGTTGCTGCCGGTTCAGCCGGGATTGGCCAAACCGGTAGCAGCAGCAGCGGGAGGTGCCACCCACCTGCCTGGATGCTTCTGCACATGCACAGAAGCATCACAAGCATGCATGAGTGCACACGGCAGCACACCTGAACCAGTAGTAAAAATATTGGCAACCCACCTCTGAGTACAATAATCACTTCTAG
Source organism: Thamnophis sirtalis (assembly GCF_051295495.1). Classification (NCBI taxonomy): domain Eukaryota; kingdom Metazoa; phylum Chordata; class Lepidosauria; order Squamata; family Natricidae; genus Thamnophis; species Thamnophis sirtalis. The sequence continues at coordinate 126,167,080 of NW_028261386.1, forward strand.
TCCTCTACAAATCAAAATATTTTTTTAGATTTTAAAGATAAAGAGGCAATGAAAGATCTGTGATTAGAAAGGGATGTGATTCCATCTAAACTGACCATTTTATTTATTAATAGAAATTAAACAACTCTGATACAGAATGTATAGACCGGTTTTCACAAACAGTGCTCAGGGCATAAAACAATTTAAAGAGATCAGTTAAAATTTATCAAAGCCCAATTAAGAATAATAAAAAGCAGGTAGTAACATCCCCCAACTCAGCATCTTTATTCTCTTTCCAAGTAACTTTGTTTTCCTCAGGAATTTGCATTGCCAGATCTGGCATTGTGAGAAATGGGCAGATGTTGTAGAAGATGTAGAACTGATTCCACAAATATGTGTGTAATGGCAAGCAGGAACCCATAAGATGAAAATTGTGTGTAGAGGAAAAAAAACACCTTGACATTTTCCCAACTATGTGTAACTTCTTGGTAGTTGTGTTGCCAACACTTACCTTCTTTGGAGTTTTTTTTTAACAATTCACCTACCTGTTTACTCCAGTATGAGAGAAGTTCCAATACTTAGCAACCTGTATAAGAATAATAATAATGGGAAATTAACATTTCTGTAGAGACAGTTCCTGGACCTGTAGCTTTTAGAGAATGTGACTAGCCACTATAATTAAGTTATTTTTTTAACCAAAAATTGAATCTACCTCCTATTATGGAAAATAATGATATATATTCTTTGCAAGATTTTAACTCCTTTTGTTTGCTGCTCAGTGCTAAGTCCACACTATCTTAATAGTTACCAGTAGTTCACTTCTTTTATCATTACCTCCTCATTAATACATGATCTTAGAAGTGAAGCTGAGTTCCCAGATAGGAGTAATGACATGTCAAAGACAAAGTCTTAGCACAGGGCAGGAAGAAACTGTATTTCTGCTAACTTCTTAAAAAAAGAAAAGGTGAGAGTTACTGTCCAGTATTATTATCAGTGTAGGAAATTGTTATAGTAGCCAGGAGACTGCAATTGCAATTTGGCTTGGAAGATACCAGCCTTGTTATAAGACAGACTTGAATGCTTCCCAAGGTGTGCTATAGAAGGGTGAGTTGGCTTCACACCAGAGAGAAAGACAAGCGGCTCTTCCTGCAGTGTTATCAAAGCCCCCCCTCTCTTCACAGAGCTGCCTCATAAGCAGGTGCAAAAACTGGGAAGGTTCAAAGCCATCAGGAATCTGACTGCCTGCACAGAGCACCAGCTCATCTCCCCACCAAAATGGTACCCATCTATCCACTCGCATAGAACATGTTTTCGAATTGTTAGGTGGAAGGAAGGAGGCAAATGTCAGGAGCTCACCCTGGCAATAGCAATAGCAATAGCAGTTAGACTTATATACCGCTTCATAGAGCTTTTAGCCCTCTCTAAGCGGTTTACAGAGTCAGCATATTGCCCCCAACAATCCGGGTCCTCATTTTACCCACCTCGGAAGGATGGAAGGCTGAGTCAACCTTGAGCTGGTGAGATTTGAACAGCCGAATTGCAGAACTGCAGTCAGCTGAAGTAGCGTGCAGTGTTGCACTCAACCACTGTGCCACCTCAGCTCTATACACAGTGCTGGGGCTTGAACTGAGACCATCTCCAGCATGATTAAGCCACTGAGCCACCACACCTCTTTTACTGTCTAATCAAGTCACAGAGAGCCGTCTCAAGGCTGGAAATTCAACTCCAGCATTACTGAACAGCCATTAAAGATTGGCACTCTCTAGGTTTTAAAGGAATAGGGGCATCCAAAAAAGAAATGTCCTGAAATATGCAACTCTGTCAAAAACAAGAACCTTATTTTCTTTCAAACTGTCTCCACTAAAGGAACAGCACTAGCAAAGTTCCGCGTATGACCAAAGCTACATAAAATGGTTCGAAAAAGGAATTGCTTACTTTTTGACCTAGTCTGTGGTAAGGGGACTTCATAGATACTCACCGAAAGAGATTATAGCAACAGATATCTAGAAGGAAAATAAGAGTTAATTCTTCACTGGCACGAAGTAAAAAGCAGTGATATCCATCTTCACCAAATATAGAAGGAAAACACTAATAAAAGAAAACAACATTGGCAACCTTACACTTTGAGAGAAACATTCTGATAAATTTTCTTCCAGGCATAATAAGTCAATGAATAGTCACTGGGTGTTAGAAACACTAGAAAATGCTCACTTTTCACAGTATTTTAAGAGGGAAATATGTTATTGCTCCTCACGCGACTAAAAAAACACTCCTCCATCCATGATTATATTCTCAATTCTTGTTTGTGATAGAAAAGGGAAAAGTAAAAAGAAAGAAAACAAACCAGCATTAATCTCCAACAGGGAGTATAAGATTTCATGGAGAATTATTAGGTAGGCAGGCACTGGCCTAATTAAATGGATCTGGTAAATACTCAACAGAGATGTGTTTTCTACTGCTCTATCATCATGATAAATAGATAAACAGTAAGGTAGTCTTGAAAGTGAAAAGTCCTTGGTGGAACATACTAAATTAAGCACCAACCACTTTTAAAAAATCTTGTAATATACTTGACCCAGCAGAGTCAGTATCAAAGGAAAAAAAAAACAGCAGTTAGCTTCATCATTATAAATTGATCTATTGATATATACCAGGAAAGAGTTTTTCTATCTTTCATTAATTTTTATGCCACCCCTTGATTTAAAATTTAGTTTAATTTTTTTTTATTGAAACATTTTTTAAAAAACAATCTTTTACAAATATTTGCTTCCATATTTATTCTGAATATAATCAATCCACCTTCTCCATTCCAACTTGTATTTCTCATCTGAATGGTCCTTAAGATATGCAGATATTTTGGCCATCTCAGCTAGGTTTGTTACTTTCAGTGTCCATTCTTGAATAGTAGGCAACTCTTCCTTCTTCCAGTATTGCGCCACCAAGAGTCTAGTTGCGGTTATTAAATGCAAAATCAAGTTAATCTCTACAACTGTACAATCAATAATTATACCTAACAAAAATAACTGAGGGGTAAATTTTATCCTTTTTTTGAGAACATTTTGCATAATCCACCATATTTTTATCTAAAATGTTTTAAAAATTTAGATGACTTACAGTAAATAAGACAATTTGAATACAATACAAATATTAACCCCCAGGAATCAAACTAATTGCAAGTATAAAAACCAAACTGAAATCATTTTCAGAGTTTATATATAGACTTTAAAACCAAAGTGCTCACGATATATACCGTATTTTCACCCATATAACCCACGGGTTATATGCGTATTTAACATGCACAGCATGCCCCCGCGGGGTATGAAAGTGGGCGGGGTATACGAAAAAATTTTTACACAGATTGCCTGTCGTCCAACCCCTCCCCAGCTGGCACAGGCTTTCTCCTCCGTTCCTTCCCCCGATCTCAGCAGTTTCCCTTCTCCCTTACTCGTCGTGGGTTATATAAGTGGGCGGGGTATACGGAAAACATTTACACGATCTTGCAAACCTGCGGGTTGGAAAACCGTAATGAGGCTAGTCAAAATTAAAATCTCCAAAGAGAGAAGAGGAATGCAGGCAGGAGCCACTTCAGTTGAATTCTTCTTTCCCCTCCCTGTTTCATTATGGCCATATGGCTTAGAGAAAAGATATTAAAGATATTGGGGTTTTGTTAAAAGATATGGCACATGCTTATATACAATTGTTTATATTTCTGTAACCCACTTTGGAAGGGTTGTGATCCTTAAAAAGGGGGAAATAAACAAACACAATACAACTATTAAGTAAATTTGTGATTAAAGTTATTAGAATTGTCTTCCCATGGCTATAGAATAGAATAGAATAGAATAGAATAGAATAGAATAGAATAGAATAGAATAGAATAGAATAGAATAGAATTCGTTATTGGCCAAGTGTGAATGGACACACGAGGAATCTGTCTTTGGTGCATATGCTATGATATATTGTGTAAAAAAGAAAAGTAAACTCTAATCCAATTTATGAAGGCATTTATTGTGAAAGTAGAATATACATTTGGAGTGGGAAAAAGAACATCAGTCTGTTGACACACGATAGAAAGCTAGATAGATGGATAGCTAGATGACTCATAAAACAGCCCAAGCTCCATCCTGCCTGCCCTTACAAATGGATCACTACAAAGCAGCTAGGAAGTGTATTATTCCTTCCAAAAGTGGTAAAATAATAATAGCAATCTCTGGCCCCAGAAACCCCAGCTGTTAGTTTAAAAGACTCTTCCAATTTTTCTCCAAGCACTCACTAAAAGCAAACAATGATATGGAATGCTTTTTTGCAGAGCAGTTCACATGGACTGCAGACTGAGTTTATTTAAGGAGTAATTAAGCCATCCAGAAAAAGGGAGGGAGGGGGAGAGAGGGAGGGAGAGGGAGAGGGGAGGGGGAGGGGGAGGGAGGGAGGGAGGGAGGGTGAGAGAGAGAGAGAGAGAGAGATGTCATGACAAGCTTAGAAGACATATTAGTCAGGAAGTGAGACAAGGTTTTATTGTCTTTCCCAAACAAGACACAACATCCACAATAGCTTTATGACTCTACCTAGATAAAACTACATCCCCAGGCTAATCCTACAACTTCTGCAGTTGTTTTTAACAGTTCCAATCTAGCAACTGTTTCACAACAGCAGAGACCTGTCCAGGCAATGCCTTGGTGCCAATGTCCACATTGAACACAATCTGTTTCTCTTTATATTGTTATTTGGGTGGAGGGGGGGGGTTTAAAGCATTTCAGACTATATAACATTCCCTGTTCCCTATGCAAGGAACGTGTGCCATGTGTATGGCTGCAGGCAGCATGATTTGAAATCCTGTGTAGGTCTCTTTTTTTATTGAAAATTTTAAAAAGCTTTTACAATTATTTACCTCCCTCACCTACCCTCCCCACTCGAGCCCATCTCCCTTCCAACCTCCCCCCCCCCCCAAACTTCCCAGAGAAATACAGGGTATACATTTTTAACAATCATATTCTAAAATAAACTAAAATAAACTTAGTTGCATCTTTCATTTGTGCTTTAACTCCTCTATTGTTAAGGTAACTATAAACAAATTATATCATTCCTTGCTTATTCACTCATAGGCTATCTGGAGTTTCTTAGTCCCATATTTATTTTGAATATAATCAGTCCATCTTCTCCATTCCAGCTTGTATTTCTCATCTGAATGGTCCTTAAGATATGCTGATATTTTAGCCATCTCTGCTAAGTTTGTTACTTTTAACGTCCATTCTTGAATAGTAGGCAAATCTTCCTTCTTCCAGTATTGCGCCACCTGTGTAGGTCTCTTCTGGAAGAGAAGAAAATTTTTAAAAAATACTCAGAGAAATAATACAAATGGATTGCTGCCCTTAGACAATAGGGAGCTATTTACTAGTGGTGCTTTGGTAAGGTGAAAAAGGTAAATGTGTCTCTGGAGATTATACTCCACTAGTCATAGTCAACTTTAGTCAACGCTATTACCTTCCTACTAAAGGGGTACCTATTTATCTACTTGCATTTGCATGCTTTCAAACTACTTGGATGGCAGGAGCTGAGGTAAGTGATGGGAGCTCACTCTGTTTCATGGGGGGGGTAGGATTTGCACTACCAGAGCATAGATCTTCTCCAGTATCTTTTAAGCCACTGTGCTTAATTTATTTATATTTTGGAGGGGAGGGGACTCCTAAATATGCCAGAGCGTAATAAATACTCTCTTTGTAAGGCTTCCTATGTGGTTAAATATAATTAGTTTATTTGTTTGTTTATGCAATTTATCCACCACTTTTCAACTCATACCATTGAAGATTTAGATAAGATTTTCTTCCTGACAATCTGTCTGTAACTAGCCTTTTAAGTCTCCTAATGGTGCATTCATCATCACTATAACTAAGTCCATCCACTTTCTTCTCTTTCCTTCTGCCTTTTCTAGCACCTTTCTCAGAGAGCTATGTCTTTACATAATGTGTCCAAAGTATGATAAATTGAGCTTGGTCATTTGTGCCTCAAGTAAGAATCCTGCTTTGATATGTTCAATGATCTGTTTGTTTTCATGACCTTCCACCATATTTCAGGGGTGTTCTCCAACAGTCAAGATGCTCAAAGGCATCTGCATCTTTAAAGATCAACTTTTGCATCCACGGTGCCACGGTGAACACCATGGCTTGGGTAGATGGTTTACAGAATTTAACATAATAATAAATATGTAGATTATGTTAAGTGCAATACATGGATACTAGTGGTTCCACAGCCTGCTGCCAATTACCTCCACTAGACCGATTAGATCCCACAGATTAGGCCTCCTCCGAATTCCATCCGCCGGCCAGTGTCGACTGGCGACTACCTGGAGGAGAGCCTTCTCTGTGGCTGCTCCGACCCTCTGGAACGAGCTCCCCGTGGAGATTCGAACCCTCACCACCCTCCAGGCCTTCCGCAAAGCCCTTAAAACCTGGCTGTTCCAACAGGCCTGGGGCTAAAGAACTGTTGCCCCCGTCTCGAATTGGTATGACTGTTGTGTTTTAATTATGCATTGTTTTTTGTGTCGTTTTAAATTTTTTGTTTGTATCCCCCTTCCCTGGTTGAGTTGTGAGCCGCCCTGAGTCCCCTTCGGGGGAAAAGGGCAGCATATAAATAAAATCAACATTCAACATTCAACATTCGTTCCACAGTCAATCCTCAAAGGCTTTCTGCAAAAGCCAAATGTTCAACCACCTCTGGAAAGCATCAACAAAGGAGAATATTTACAGTTCCAGGGATAAAATGATGGGTTTTGGTGCTCTCTGATCTTGGTTGTTTACTTGCAGATGTTTCATTACCCAAACAAGGCCACATCATCAGTGCTCATCATCAGCCCTAATAATGTTACCTGGTTTGGGTAATGAAAGAAAACAACCACGCTCAAAGAGCACCAAGGACATTCCTCACCCGGAAGGACAAGTTGTTTCAGGAGGAGGGGAGTGGCCAAATAGATTACCCAGAATGCCCATCTCCTTTTCTGTCTCTCACCTCCTGATAAGTGAGGATCCTTAATAATTGCTCTCTAGCTCTCTGGATGGGATGGACACCCTAAAAACAACTCCCTTCTTTCATTGTGCTCATGAGCTATTTAATAGCAACATGCCAGTGGTGGGATTCAGCCAGTTCGCACCTATTCGGGAGAACCAGTTGGTAACTTTCTAAGTAGTTCAGAGAACCGATTGTTGGAAGAAATCTCCTTTTGTTTTTCCCCACTTTACAGGGCTAATCCTGTAAGGAAGGCAGGAAGGAAACATTCTGGTGTTGTTTCTAGCCTAATCTTTATTGCCCTCCTTACAGAAACTGCCTCTCCAGTTAACCCTTATGACATTGTAACAACTAAGGCGAAGCGCCCATCGACCTGAGTGACCTTGAGTTGGCCACTCCCACTCAGTCACATGACCACCGAGCCCCACCTACCCAGATGGTCATTAGGGCAGAGAACCGGTTGCTAAATTATTTGAATCCCACCACTGCAGCAGGCCCTCTCCTAAACTACCCTCCTGAACCGCTTTCTGCTCAGTTTGTGAAACCTTTCCTCAACCCTACACATCTCAATCCTATTCATTTACTAGAGGTCTATTGACTCTGATTTTTCACTCATTATGTATTGCCTTCCAGGGTTTCACTATTTAATGCTGTCTTTGTCTATGTGTGAGAGGGGAGAGCTAACTCAGTGCTGAAGGGAAAAAAATCCCTAAGATGTTTTTTTTTTTTAAAAGGTGATATTCCAAGCATTCAGCCGAGTCTAAGGCGCGCTAATGATGTCATCTCACAAACCTGATGGATACTATTCCGACAAAGGCCTATAAATAGAGACTCTCGCGGGGTGAGCAAATCCTTTCAGAGAAAAAGAGGCCCTGAAAGCACTCAACTATAGATATGATACATGTGCGAGACTGTCAAATATATATATATATATATATATATATCACCCAATGTGCCTTTTCGAATTAAGATATTATGTCACAGACTGAAGAGCTGTTATTTTCCTCTAAGGGGCATTGAAAGTGGTATCCCAGCAGAGTTCAGCAAGTTCAGACTTCCCCTTTCAAACTTTCTGCTTGCTACAATGAGAAGTCTAATCGACTGTAATACATGTCATGGGGCTTCCATAAAAGAGGATTTTCAGCACATGGACAAGGGGGAAAAAAATGACCTGGTGTGAGAATCACATTCCGATGCTTACATTTAAGAAGAAAAGAGAAGAGAGAGAAAAATGCTAAAAGCTTTTTTTTTGGGGGGGGGGGGAGGTGGGAAGGAAGGTATGTTTTTGATCAAAAATACTTGGTTGATCTGCTTTAAGAGCTTGACATGCTTATCTGTATTATATGCCGGGGTTTAGTTACACTTTGCAGTGCTTAATAAAGAATCAAGATTATTATCAGGCTGCTAGGTGTGTATGAATAGACTTCGTTCTGAATAGATGTGTATGAGATTGCAAATGCTAAAAATAGTATAGAATTATAGATGTTTAATTAGGGTGATTTGTTCTTTATTCTCCTCGTCTTTCATTATTCTCCCCTTATTTCATTATTCACTTTTAAGCACGTAGTCAAAAATACGAAAAACTTTGCATTACAAGCAATAGCAATAGCAATAGCAGTAGACTTATATACCGCTTCATAGGCCTTTCAGGCCTCTCTAAGCGGTTTACAGAGAGTCAGCATATTGCCCCCAACAATCTGGGTCCTCATTTTACCCACCTCGGAAGGATGGAAGGCTGAGTCAACCCTGAGCCGGTGAGATTTGAACCGCTGACCTGCTGATCTAGCAGTAGCCTGCAGTGCTGCATTTAACCACTGCGCCACCTTGGGCGGAAGGTGGAAGGAGGAATGGCATGGGCTTCTAGACTCGAAACAGTTTCCTATGCCTGAAAGGTGTGTGTTTTCCCTGATTTTGCAAATGCTTGCAATGATAGTGTTATAAAAAGTTACACTGGAATCTAGATGCAAGATCTTTATCCTTTTCCTGTCAATATGGGAGAGGGAGATGGATAGTTCAAAAATATGTAACATACATACATACATGCATGCATGCATGCATGCATGCATGCATACATACATACATACATACATACCAGGGGTGGGTTCCTGCCAGTTCTAACCTCTTCTATAGAAGAGGTTCCACAAATCTACCGTGCTGTTTAGAACCGGTTCCAGCTGCCTTCCCCCCCCCCCCGCCCATCCGTACCATAATTTATATATAAATCAAATAATTACCTTTCTCTTGTTCTTTTCTGTTGCTTTCTGCTTTGCTATCTCTATTTTTGGCTTGAAAGGCAACAAAGGGAGACATACGCACTAGCCCAGAGGTAGGCAATCTGTGGCACTCCAGATGTTGCTGAATTATAGCTCCCAGCATTGTAAGAAAAGCACAGCCAATAGCAACAGCTTCTGGCAGTTGTATTTCCCCAACATGTGGACTGTCACAAGTTGTCTACCCTTAGGATAATCTATCCAGTTTCAAGGAGAGTTGAAGAAAAATCATAGTAACAGCAGCTGAAGTAATTTAGAAAGATCTTTGGAAGAGTCAAAGGAATTTTGTATTTAAAGAGTTTAGTCTAGATAATGCAGTTGTTGCCAATACTCAGGCATGCTTTTGCCGTATGCCCTGTTTCCACGAAAATAAGACCTCCCCAGATAATAAGCTGTTGTGGCCCAGCAGGAGCCGTTGGAGCTGCCACCAGACTCCGAAAGCGAGGGGCCCTTTGAGTCGGCTCTGGAGGTTGTGGAGGACCCTGGACAGGGTTCCGACTCCGAACAGGGCGCAGAGAGGCTGGTTGGCCACCAAGAGGCACCTGAGCCTTGGACCAGTGGGGAGGAGACAAGGGAGAGTGAGCCGGAAGCCAGTAGTGAGTTGTTCCTGGATGCACGCCATCAAAGAGCTACTAGGCGTCAGGAACAATTACGCAATTACAGGAGGTAATTGCACTCAGCTGGTGGTCATTAGGCTTCTTTCCAGACTATAAAAAGCTACTTGTGCACACGGCGCCCTTTGCAGAAGTCAACACAGGATTTAATGTCGGAGGAAGGAAGAAGGAAATAAAGAAAAAAAGAAAGAAAAAGTGAGAGAGAGATGAAAGAAAAAAAGGAAAAAGGGACAGAGAGACAAAAGGAAGGAAGGAGATAGGGAGAGGGAGATAGAAAGAAAACACCTGGCCAGCAAGCCACTAACACCAGATCACATGGCCTGCAGTCCACTCCCACAAAGGAGGCCACACCCACAGAGTAGGTTCGAAAAAAATTTGAAACCCACCACTGGCCAGAAGAGGCGGGCATCTGCTAGGTAGATATATTTTCTGTTTGGATATCTTGCCTGACTATTATTAGCTAGCATTAGAAAAGTAAGACTACATCATTCCATTTGTACCCACAAGAATGATAGCAAATTATGTATAGTAGATGGAATATCTCACTAGATGGTGATGAGCTGGAGTCAATAATGTTGCCACTGATATTAGCGATGTGGTGTTTTCAGGGTGGCATGATACTCAAACTTCAGCAAGGCTCACACCTCAATAATTCTTTTTTCATACCGTTGATACTCCTGGCTCTCCTGCTCCCCCATACTCTTTGCAATAGTACCTGTTGCTTGCTATCATTCCTCCTCAGTTTGCAAAGAGTATGCCTCTCTACAACGACTCTCTTAGAATGCCATCAGTCTGCCTCTTTCTCATTACACCATGTCTCTATCCTTTCCATTCTCTTTCCTTATCCTTGTGATGAAAAGAAACACACTGATATTCTGCAAATCCTCAACGTGATCCTGCAGACAATTTCTCTTGGGAAATCTGCAACACAGTCTTGCTGAATTGAGTCATTTTCATTTCTGGGTGGATTCCAGATTATAGCCTCGCTTAGGGTCCACAGCTATTAATTTAATTTTATTCCATTTAAGCATCTTCTGATTCCAGCCAACTCTGCGTAGCATGCCATAAAAATGACAGCATAAGAACAGAAGACAATAATTACAAAATAATACAAGAACTAGTGTTAGGTCCAGTCAACCATATCCACATCCAATCCGGGAAAGGTCTCATCTGTGCTAACCTAGATCTTTATGGCTTTCCAGATTGCCAGTAGAGTGGGAGCAATACAGAGATCAATGAGAATCTCAATCCAGAAGGGAAGCACTGCATCTGATAAGGACAATTCTGGGGTCCCAATAGACGGAATTTTTGAATTGAAGGAGTCTAGAATTCATCATTACCCTACCCCAGGCCATATTGGTGGGGAAAGTGATACTTGATTGGGATGGATAAAGTTCATTCTCAATTGAAGAATGTTTGCTAGAAAGGTGATCATTGTGAAACTGTCATATAATCTTGTGCATTATGGTAGCATTAAGAGCACAGGTATTCTTTTTTTTTAATCTAAATTTTTATTTTTATTACACAGACAACACATACACACAACAATTAAAAAACAAAACAAAACAAAACAAAAAAGCATCATCACATACAGCATGTCGTTTGGTTACATGTGTTTTAAAATCCATATTCTCGAATAACATTTGCCATCACAGATTTTTCATCTAGTATAACTAAATACCTCACTTTCATTGTACAGTATATGTTCAATTACAATTAGTATTATTTTTTTCCAACAAATCATAATTCCCTTACATTCTTAACTGTATATTTGATAACAGTATACCTTTATATAATCCCCATGAGAAAGAAAAAAATTCTTTTTTACCAACCATTTATATTTATATATCACTATTTTCAATTATGCATAATTCCACCAATCAACTATCAGGTATGCTTATGTTCATTGTTATCCTTGTACCTCATACATTCAAACAGAAATCTTATTCCTTCATTTTTCAACAAAATATTCTAAGGAGCACAGGTATTCTGGTTTTGTTGTGGTCTTTCTTTCTTTCTTTCTTTCTTTCTTTCTTTCTTTCTTTCTTTGTTTGTTTTTCCTTCCTTCACTTCAGGGGTGAAATTAAGCAGGTTTTGACAAGTTCTGGAGAACTGGTAGCGGAAATTTTGAGTAGTTTGGGGAACCCGCACTTTGGCTGGCCTCAGAGTGGGGTGAAAATGGAGATTTTGCAATATCCTTCTCCAAGAGTGGGGAGGGAATAGGGATTTTGCAGTATCCTTTCCCTGCACTCATGCCCTCGTGACCTCAAAACTGGACTACTGCAATGCGCTCTACATGGGGCAGCCCTTGAAGAGACTTCAACTCGTCCAGAATACAGCCGTGTGAGCGATCGTGGGTGCACCTCGGTACACCCACGTTACACGTATCCTCCGCGAGCTGCACTGGTTACCGATCGGTGTCTGGATATGCTTCAAGGTGCTAGTCGTCACTTATAAAGCCCTTCATGGTATTGGACTTGGGTACTTGAGAGACAGTCTGCTGCCAATCACCTCCCAAAGACCCATTAGATCACACAGGGCTGGCCTCCTCCGGGTTCCGTCTACCAGCCAATGCCATCTGGCTACCACCCGGGGGGAGGGCCTTCTCTGTGGCAGCTCCGGCCCTTTGGAACGAACTCCCCGCAGAGATTCAGACCCTCACCTCTCTCCAGGCCTTCCGAAAAGCCGTTAAAACCTGGCTGTGTCGGCAGGCCTGGGGTTGATGAGTTCCCTTCCTCTCGATCTGTGTGGCTGTTGGCTATTTTTAAATGCTTGTATTTGTACTTTTGTGTTTCCCTTTCCCCCTTGGGTTTGTTCACTGCCCTGAGTCCCGCTGGGAATAGGGCGGCATATAAATAAAACGAAACCTGAAACCTGAAACCTGCCACCAAGCCATGCTCACAGAACTGGTGGTAAAAAAAAAATTGAATTTCACCACTGCATCACTTGCAATGCTCACTGCATCCTGTCTACCTTTCCTGTCAATTAAAACCAACATGACAGCAAATCTCACATTTGTCAAAGGAAGAGTTTCTAATGAAAACCACCCACTCATATAAAAGAGAGGGCCAGATGATCCATTACATGGGAGAGAAGAGACACAGAAAGATTCACACAGTACACAGGGGTTGATTGTGTAGGGAGAAAAATCCATTTGGTTCCATTCCAAGCTGGGAGAAAGGCATTGGAAATAAAATGGAGGCGGAGTGGAAAGGAGGATTCCATTTATTGATGAGCACGTGGTTTCGGGGACAGCTGGCAAAATAGCTTGACGAATGCAAGGATTTTTACACAGTTTGCAGTATTTTGTGATTTTGAGGTTTGCTTTGTGTGCTTTTGTTATTTGATTGGAAGTGGGTTAATCCTATTATGTCCTAAAGGTCATGTCCTGTCATTCTTAATCCCATCATCTGGGGCTGAAAATGTTTTGTTTATGAATAGATTGGCCCAGATTTCTTAAGGGGCATATAATCTCCATCTCTAAAGACTTCAGGCATCTGCCGAAGACTGTTTTACTATGCAGGAAGAATGGGGTAGCCTTTACAAGCATGTTTTCTCATTTCTCCTTTGGGGAAATATAATATTCTACCTCTTTTAATATTCCCCCAAATAGTTCATTCTCTAGAAGGGGCAGGGCTTCCCACACTTGGAAGCATAGTAATTGCTAGAATCCTTTCATATAGCTTTTTTGAAGCTGCCTTCAGTAACGATTACTTATCATTAGTTCTGGTTTTTTTTTTTTTTGAGAGCTTCCCTAATTACCTGCTGGGTGAAATTCACATCTCCTTGTTCAAGAGTTCATGGGAAATCAGGAATTTTCTGAACTTTGCATTACCAGAAGATGAAGGTTGACCCAGTTAGAGGAATGTCTTATTGCCAAAGCTATAAAGAGTTTTGAAAAAGATATTAGTGGCTGTTTGGGAGGAGCATGTTATAGTAACGTAACTTTTAAGTGACATGCCCAAGAATAGTGTGACCCGACAAATGGGTGCACGACAAAAGCGCGCCAACAAAACCGCGGTGAGAAAACAGCGAGGTCGAAATCGCGCCCACAGCAGCATGCCGACAACAGCGCGCCGACAAAAGCACGATTAGGGTTAAGATAAGGGTTAGGCTTAGGCTTAGGCTTAGGCTTAGGCTTAGGCTTAGGCTTAGGCTTAGGCTTAGGCTTAGGCTTAGGCTTAGGCTTAGGCTTAGGCTTAGGCTTAGGCTTAGGCTTAGGCTTAGGCTTAGGCTTAGGCTTAGGCTTAGGCTTAGGCTTAGGCTTAGGCTTAGGCTTAGGTTTATCTTGCTTAGGCTTAGGCTTAGGCTTAGGCTTAGGCTTAGGCTTAGGCTTAGGCTTAGGCTTAGGCTTAGGCTTAGGCTTAGGCTTAGGCTTAGGCTTGGGCTTGGGCTTGGGCTTGGGCTTGGGCTTGGGCTTGGGCTTGGGGTTGGGGTTGGGGTTGGGGTTGGGGTTGGGGTTGGGGTTATTACCTTGTTTTCACATTATTTGTTGATGGCGCGCTTTTGTCGGCGTGCTGCTGTGGGCGTGATTTTGACCTCGCTGTTTTCTCGCCACGGTTTTGTCGGTGCACTTTTGTCGTGCGTGCATTTGTCGGTGAACCCAAGAATAGTACAGTTTCTAAACCTGGTTTTGGTTACTGAAGGCATCATCTCTTGTATATCTTCATTGGTTTGGTTTTGTTGGATTTAATTATCTTAGGACAATTAAGTGGTGAATGTGAAAAAAATGCAGGCAGGCCAATATTACCCCATTTGCCCCAAAATAAGACCTCCCCAGATAATAAGACCAATTGGGCTTTTGAGCACATATGCTAAAATAAGCTCTCCCTGAAAATATTGCAACACGGCAGCAACCATGAGATGACCATGCACGCCATCTCTTGCACCTCAAAAATAATAAGACCTCCCTGTGTAGGACATTATCACCCAGCCCGCTCCCAGAAAAATGAAATATCTCTACTCTACTTCAGCTACAGGGGGGATGGGATTAAAGCATGATAATATTGGCCCTTTACTCAAATGACCACATGGCATCTGAGAACTCATCCATACCTGGATTCAAAACACAGCCCACAGAGTTGCCCCTGCATGGCCCTATTCTGATTGGTCTGACAACCAATCAGAATACATTTCTTACACAGGAACAGGAAAGAGAGAGGTGGGACTGAACAGGTTATAAAAAGCCTAGCAAGCCCCTCCCTCAACCCTTCTCTTCTTCTCCACCTACATTGAAGCATGTGATCACCTTTTCTGTTCAGGGCTCAAGCCATGTGGCCCTGTCCACCAATAAACCATCTTTCCAAGCAGCCTCCATGTCTCCAGTGTCTTTTTCCCCACTTGGAGCCGAACCCAGAAGGACATTTCTTTCATCACCTGAAAATAAGGCCAAGACCTTATTTTGGTGGTCAAAAGAAAATAAGACCCTGTCTTATTTTTCGGGGAAAGATGGTATGCAGAACGGTTTAAATAGTAAGGAGAAATAACTTAATGAGATGGATAAATGATGGGGAAAGAGATTAATATGCAGTATGTCAGAGAAGATATAAATGTAGCACTAAATAAGATTTCATGGGGTCCAAAGCGGACGTGCTTACACTCCTCCTAGGAGGCATAAGTTCAATGAGGTCCTCCGTGTAATTAGCAAGGAAAAGAAAGAAGGAAAGGTGAAGTCATAGGTGAAAGATAGATTAAATGCAGGGTAAATGCCTGGGCTTGAACAAACTGTAAAATATATTTTGCTCTCTCTTTCACTGCCATTCCCGAAACTGCTTAAATAATTTAAACTGTTAACAAGACTCTTGATCAGTCAGAATGTAATAGAGAATATAACAGAATGTGATAGACAATATAACTTTGCAAGCAGTTATGGGTGTACCTCAATATGCCCATGTTACACCTATGTGTATACACCTACACAAAATAAATGGTTAGATGAGCGAATGCTTTTTTAAAAATGAAAATAATATTCCTACTGAATAATCTTTTGTTTTAGATTGAAGATGCAATCGCTTTAATGAGTAATGCTCTCATCAGTGAGAGAGGGTTGGTTTTCAGATTATGGATTTATTTTGGGGAATTCTAAATGATGGAAGACTAGCCTTACCCAATATTTTTGTCCTGGCCACCTGAAACTTAGGACCCAGGTGCAGAATGTGTGAAATAGTTAGTTTATGATTGAATTGTCTGTCCTAATTTAGCAATAAAATACTTAATTAAATTATTGATGGCAAAATTGAGAAACATCTGTAAAAAGGCAAGCAGCTTATTGATATACCTCTTAATAAAGACCAGGGTTTTTTAAAAAACAGCATTAAAAATGCCCACCTATGGGAAAACAGGTAAGAATGAGAAAATCTGAGCAATAGGAATCTAATTAATTCAGATAGTATCTCCAAGATTATTATAATTTTTTTTTAAAAAAATATAACTCACTGCTTCAATAGTTATCTCCACCCTGCCTTGTACAATGGGATATCTAATCACTAAGGGCACCCTGGCATTGAGGTGGTATTCAGCAGGTCCTGACCAGTTCTGGAGAACTGGTAATGGGAATTTTGAGTAGTTCAGAGAACGGGTAAATACCACCTCTGAATGGCCGCTCTGGCCCATCTATTCTCTGCTTCCTGAGTCCCAGCTGATCGGGAGGGAAGAGGGATTCTGCAGTAACCTTCCCTTGGAGTGGGGTGGGAATGAAGATTTTACAGTATCCTTCCCCTGCCACGCCCACCAAGCCATGCCCATAGAACTGTAGTAAAAAAAAATTGAATCCCACCACTGTACTGAATATAGTAGAGCAGTTTAAAGTTCTTTAAAGTTGCAGTGATATTTGATAATTCTGTGTGATAGCTCCTAACTATCCCCACTAACCAACAAGTACTTGGTTTTAAAGAAGTTAGAATTGGGACGGAATTGGGAATATCTGCTTGTGTTTACCTGTTCCCCACCCCACCCCTTTCTAAAATCATCACCTGTTTCATATTGGCCCATAATTTCCTTGGGGTTGCAAGCTACAATTTAAAAATCCCGAAAAGAGTGAATGCATAACATCTCATTTTATTTCTTACTGATGCCAAAGTAGCCTAGTAAAAGAGCAAGTGGAATCGCCCTATTCTTGTGCCACTTAGTTAATGTCTTCTTAATATCTTAAGAAATAGCGATGGTATCTTCTGAGTCATTTGAGCTCCTCTCTCGACAACTCTGCAATTGTTTTAAGAACCAAGATTGGCCTTATTTCTCCCTGCGAATAATACCTGAGAAACAGATTTCCCTGTCCTGATGCTGAGGTTATAAAATCTTCTAATTTAGGAGATCAGATTGAATATCATTAAGGAGAAAACCTGGTGCTACACTAATATGTTTTTATTCTGAGATAATTATAGTTAACTGATTCTTTAATGGTCTCCTGATCATTGCTATTGCCATTGCTATGCAATTTGAATGGAAATAATACTGCTACTTGGAGGAAGGGGTTAATTATATGACACACTGATTTTTAGGGTTTCGGATATGTATACCAGAGGTGGTATTCAGCAGGTTCTAGAAAACCAGTAGCAGAAATTTTGAATAGTTCGGCAAACCAGTAAATACCACCTCTGGCTGGCCCTGCCCCATCTATTCTCTGCCTCCCGAGTCCCAGCTGATCAGGAGGAAATGGGGGCTTTGCAGTAACCTTCCCCTGGAGTGGGGAGGGAATGGAGATTTTACAATATCCTTCCCCTGCCATGCCCACCAAGCCATGCTCACAGAAACGGTAATAAAAATATTGTAATCCCACCATTGAAGTATACTGTATGTCTTTAGGGTTTCAGCAGAGGTGAGTTCTTACCAATTCGCACCTATTCGGTAGAACCGGTTCGTCAAATCTACCAAACCGGTTAAAGGAGGTTCCACCAGTAGACCCGGAAAGCAGGCCACACCTACAGAAGAGGTTCCAAAATTTTTTGAAACCCACCACTGGGTTTCAGATATGTATATTGCATGTCTTATGCACATACTCATCAAATGTTTAAAATCGTGAATATGGGTCTTTCGAAATTCAATTCTTTAAAATCCATATGGGAGAAGTCTCAGAAAATAAGGATGGGTTGAAGTATATGAGTATGTGTGTCTATGTGCGTCTATGTAGGAGAGAGAAGTATTTCAAACAGACATAGAAAACGTGTAGTGGCATCTGCATTTTTTTTTAAAAAAAAGTCTACAATAAAAAAATAATAATTTTCAACTTTTCTACTTGCCCCCTTAAGTGGCTTCAAGCCAAAAAATGTCAAAAGTTTAACAAGTCTTTTCAAACTCCCCCCCCCCCCCCCCGAAAAATGAATGCAAAGACATTCACTATATTGGCCATACAGGCAAATTAATGGAAGACCACTATTTGGCAGATGTGAACATCTGTAGTGGAATGCCATAGGGGACATCTGACCAATGTTGGGAGGGAAGAACCAAGAATCCCAGCAATAGCAACTAAAAGCACATACTGATACAAAGTGGGAATTGACAGAGAGCTTTTATAAATAGTAAAAACTGATTTCTGACAATTTTCCAGCAGAGTGAAACAATGTTTGTGTATTCCTATTTACAAATGAATCTTCAGGGAGAATTTGCACATCAAGCATTGTAGCCTGCGTGCAGTTTTTATTATGCGCTTTAACTAAACACTGGTTAAAACAGCACGTACACATATTATTAGGAATAATAGAATTAATATTCTCTGCAAAGTGGTGATAGTAATGGAGGGAAATGTTAGATGAAATAGTAGAGTTGCAGCAAACCCTGAAAATACAGCCAATAGATATAAAAAGCCAGTAGGCATAAAAACAGTTGGGATTGTTGTATTAACCACAAAGGATACTGGAAATGTATTTATTTCCCACACTTATTTATCCGTTTCTTTGTTTATTTGGGGACGGAATCCTGTTGGGACTGAAGCATATCCAAGCTAAAAACTTGATCTTTTAGGAGAAGTTCTTGGTAAAGAACTTATCTGAAATAAACATCAATCTGTTAGTCATTCCATTGTCACAGCAAGCTCATACACCATATTCAAAACAATGCATATTCAAAACAATGCACTCCAAATCCTCAGGAACAATTTTCAGGTATTTTTGTGTAGATGCATAATGGTAAAGTTAAAGGTTCCCCTCGCACATAGTGCTGGTCATTCCCAACTTTAGGGGGTGGTGGTCATCTATGTTTCAAATCCAAAGAGTCAGCACTGTCCGAAAATGTCTCCGTGGTCATATGGTCGGCATGACTAAATGCCAAAGTTGCACGGAATGCTGTTACCTTCCCACCAAAGTTGGTTCCTATTTTCTTCTTGCATTTTTTTACATGCTTTCGAACTGGTAGCTGGCAGAAGTTCACTCTGTTGTGCAGTGCTAGAGATTTGAACTGCTGAACTGCTGACCTTTCTGATTGACAAGCTCAGTGTCTTAGCCACTGAGCCACTGTGTCCCTGTTTAGATGTGTAGGAAGTTTCTAATTGATGGAAAGGAAAGGAACCAACCAGTGGTGGGATTCAGCCAGTTCGTACCTATTCGGGAGAACCGGTTCTTAACTTTCTAAGCAGTTCGGAGAACCGGTTGTTGGAAGAAATCTCATTTTGTTTTTTCCCCCACTTTACATGGCTAATCCTGTAAGGAAGGCAGGAAGGAAATATTCTGGCGTGGTTTCCAACCTAATCTTTATTACCCTGCTTACAGAAACTGCCTCTCCAGTTAACCCTTGTTAGATTGTAACAGCTAAGCCCATCGACCTGAGTGACGTTGAGTTGGCCACGTCCACCCAGTCACATGACCACTGATCCCCACCTACCCAGCTGGTCATCAGGGCAGAGAACCGGTTGTTAAATTATTTGAATCCCACCAGTGGAACCAACCACTAAGATTGCAGGGAGAGCTTTTGCATAGGCCTCCTCATTAACCAATGAATATTTTTCAAGCTGCTACAAGAGCTTGAGAGCCGAGGTGGCGCAGTGGTTAGGGTGCAGTACTGCAGGCCACTTCAGCTGACTGTTATCTGCAGTTCAGCGGTTCTAATCTCACCAGCTCAAGGTTGACTCAGCCTTCCATCCTTCCGAGGTGAGTGAAATGAGGACCCAGACTGAGGGGGCAATATATGCTGACTCTGTAAACCTCTTAGAGAGGGCTGAAAGCCCTATGAAGCAGTATATAAGTCTAACTGCTATTGTTATTGCTACAAGTTTAAAGTTCCAGCGTCCAGTATACAATATGAACTGTGGTGTCATTTGTGTTTTTTTTAAATAGAGCATTGAATCTTCTTTATTACAAATGCTAGGCAATTTAGCACCTTTATCCCTCTTCCACATGGCTGTCACTATGGCAATATCAGGAAAAAGGAAACACTGAATAAGATTTTAGCTAAAGGTCAGCCAGACACCTGCTTGTTTGTCATGTGTTCATCTTCCCATAATGTTAATGCACAGACCAAGCTTGAGTGCAGAGAAAGGCATTGAAGCTTGCAAATAACAGCAGTAAGCAAAGTTTCAGAAGGCAGGAGTTGCCTGCTTCATTTGCTCCCATCAGTCAATAAGTTATTCTGACTACGGACAGAATTTATTTGTTTGTTTGTTTGTTTACTTATGTTATGTGCTGTTTTTAACTAGGATTCAACCACAAAGAACTACATCCAAATGTGTAGTTTAGTTCCAGGTCTATTCCCTTGGTTTCTCTGTAGACTTCTCAAGTCATTTGAATATTTACTATTCAAATCCCTAACTTCAGAACTGTATTAATTCAAGGTATGTTTGTTTGTGTTGAAAAATTACTATGGATAACTTCCAGTTTGATTTCCACCTAGCTCATTACTGGTCAATTCCTACATCCAGCTCAGATCAAGCACACACAATTCTATATTCAACTAGCAAGTATATAATGTGATATTTCTTTATTAAAGAATGGCAAACATTAAAAAAAAATAGTTAACGGAATAACAGAATAACAGAATTGAAAAGGATCTTGGAAGTCTTCTAGTCCAATTCCTTACTCAGGCAGGAAACCCTATACCATTCCAGACAAGTGACTGTCCAGCAGTGGTGGGATTCAAATAATTTAACAACCAGTTCTCTGCCCTGATGACCAGCTGGGTAGGCAGGGATCAGTAGTCATGTGACTGCTTGGGCGTGGCCAACTCAAGGTCATTCAGGTCGATGGGCGCTTTGCCTTAGCTGTTACAATGTCATAAGGGTTAACTGGAGAGGCAGTTTCTGTAAGCAGGTCAATAAAGATTAGTCTAGAAACAACACCAGAATGTTTCCTTCCTGCCTTCTTTACAGGATTAGCTCTGTAAAGTGGTGGTGGTGGGGACAAAATGGGATTTCTTCCAACAACCGGTTCTACGAACTGCTTAGAAAGTTAAGAACCGGTTCTCCCAAGTAGGTGCGAACCTGCTGAATCCCACCACAGTCCAGTGTCCAGTCTCTTCTTAAAAATCTCCAGTGATGAAGCATCCATAACTTCTGAAGGCAAGCTGTTCCACTGCTTAATTGTCCTCCGTGTCAGGAAATTCTCCTTAGTTCTAGGTTGAGTCTTCCCTTGATTAGTTCCATCCATTGTTTGTGGTCTCACCTTCTCTTCTTCGTGGCAGCCCTCAAATATTGGAACCCTTGAAAACAATGGACAAAAAAGCAGGCAAAAGCAGAGACATAAACACCCGGGCAAGAGATGAAAAGCACTTAATATCAACCTTCTCTATTATCTATTTCAGTATCACAAAAGATAGAGACATTTCAGCATCGTTGGAAACAATATAACATGGATGGTCTCCAGCTTAATCATTCCAACCTTAGACCTTATATGTACAGATCAGAACAGAATAGAGGTGGAGATGGCATACTCTTTTACATCAGGAAAAAACAATTGAGTGACCAGAGATTATGTATCCAACAGCTTGAGAGCCATGTTGAGGCACTCGTAGAAGTCTCAAATACCACATTTTTAATAAGATAAGCTACACAGGTCATGTATTAGCTACAACATGCTAATATAATAACCAATGTAGATCTAATTATCTCCCAAACCCTTCCCTTTTTCCAGTGTCTGAAGTACTGTAGTATATGGAATAAATAAATGTAAGGACATTTGAAAACAGTACTTCAGGGAAGATTAGATAGATAGATAGATAGATAGATAGATAGATAGATAGATAGATAGATAGATAGATAGATAGATAGATAGATAGATAGATAGATAGATAGATATAGACATAGACATAGACATAGACATAGACAGACATATAGATATAGATATAGATATAGATATAGATATAGATACACACACACACATATATATATACATATACATATACATATACATATACATATACATATACATATACATATACATATACATATACATATACATATACATATACATATACATATACATATACATATACATATACATATACATATACATATACATATACATATACATATACATATACATATACATATACATATACATATACATATACATATACATATACATATACATATACATATATATATATATATATATATATATATATATATATATACACACACACATATATATATACATACATACATACATATATATATATATATATGGAGAAGAACAGCACCATACTTTCTCATCCATTTAACTTCCATTATATATGACATATATATGACATATTATGAGAAATGTTTGTCAAGAGCAGTTTGGGAAAAGATCACCTATAGTCAATAAATTTTGGCTACCTTAAAACAAAAGCTGTTATTTTCAGAGCTGGTGAAAGAAGTTTGAAGTTTATACTTCGGGAAGATTTTTCTCATCTTTTTGGAAAAAAAGAAAAAGAAAGAAAGACCAGGAAAACATGAATTAATCATTTATCAATTCAACTAAAAGCTTATTGTGATGTGAGAAGATTGAATGATTCGTCCTTTAATGAAATTAATTTGCACTCAAATGCAGAAGGATTAAATCTAATGCCGGACTGTGTGTGATACTATTTGATGAAAAATCAATAAATAATAATTCATTTACATAACTGGGAGGTATTACAACTCATCTCTTCTAACAGCTTTTGGGGCATGATGAAACAGTGGGAAAAATTGAACGCCAACAGGCAGAAGAGATCAGGTTGGATGAGAGAACCATGCCCATGTTTTATATACACCAAGAAGGAAGAAATCATAAAGATCCAGGAAATACCTACTTTTCTACATGTTTCTTTTTTGAAAAATATTGAAATTGTCTCCCTCGTGTTTGACAGTGATTAACCAAAATTGGGTAGCCAATGATGTTTGTATTTTGCTTGTTTGTTTGTTTTAATGCAAATAGAACATTCCTTGGTGCCTCTCAGCTATGTCATGACTTGGTACTTATCAACCTGTTCTGATCCCCCTCGTCCCACACCAACACACACTCCGAGCCAAAGATAAGTTATGGCATTTAATTAACAGACACACAGGTCCTTGGCAGCAAACCGGCACAAACAAGCTTGGACAGAAATCCAGCACAGATAAGCCGTGGCAGCAATCCAGCCTGCCAAGCTCACAATAATGTTCTCCGACATTCGTTCCTGCGTTGACTTCTGCAAAAAGGGCATGTGCACAAGCAGTCCTTTTATAGTCTGGAGAGGAGCCTAATGACCACCAGCTGGGTGCAATTACCTCCTGTAATTGCGTAATTGCTCCTTACACCTATTAGCTCTCTGGTGCCGGGCATCTAGGAACAACTCTCTTGGGTCCTCCCCACTGTTGACGTCCGGATCACACTCCCTTGTCTCCTCCCCACTGGTCCAAGGCTCAGACGCCTCCTGGTGGCCAACCAGCCTCTCTGTGCCCTGCTCGGAGTCGGAACCCTGTCTAGGGTCCTCCACATCCTCCAGAGCCGACTCAGAGGGCCCCTCACTGTTGGAGTCTGGTGGCAGCTTCAATGGCTCCTGCTGGGCCACAACATAACCAATGCTGAAAAAAACCCCATAAATTGGAAAGTTGATTGAGAACTCATCATTCTATTCCAACAAGTATCGATCATGGATGGCCCAATATTATGATTTTGTGAGAGAAGTGGTAAAAAGAAGGGACAAATCATGATATGTGTACATCACCATTATATACCTGGGTAGACATGATGCAAATTGTGCCATTTGTATAATAATAGTGTGCGCTTGTCATCATTTGCCATTGTTATGGTTGTTAGAATACCCAAAAATCTCTTCCCACATTGAAATGAACATAAACTTTTCCCGTTTAATCTTCTTTTCTTTTTCAAAATAGCCTGATAGACTAAATTCTGGTTGGTTGTTATAGAAGACCAGCTAATTATTGAAGATAGAAACTTCTTTCTTGGTTATTTCCAATTAGTCCCCGGAGCCAAAACATCAGAAATAGAGATTATTCAACCTCTGAGTCCAACAATTTTCTCTCTCAGAAAGGGATCTCATTTGTCTCAAATTCTTAAATTGAATTAAACAGAAAACAGCTTTGCCAAAATTTGTTAGTGGGAATAGATATTGCTGCTTTGTTTAGTTTTGGAAGAACAAATCATGGTTACTAATAGACAGAGTCCCAATGGGAGTCCCAATGGGAGTGGGCGGCATACAAATTTTATTAAAGTTTAAAGTTTAAAGAGTCACTATTTGGGTTAACCACCAATCAAAATAACAAACACCTGGCACATCTGAGGCTGAAGAGTGAATAGGGTAGTTTTAATTATGCTATTCATAGTAATTGCTGCTGGAGATGATAGGTTTTGTGTGAGCGTATTTTTAAAAATAGATATAGAATCCTGCCTATTTGGGAGGGGGGGCATTAAAAATGAAACAGAAAGGAAATATATAAAACTCTTGTTTACAATACTCTCTTTTCAAAACATTTTCTTAACCATTTTTTTAAAAAAACAAGTATGTCAACATTAGAAGTCACATATCATGTTATTTTGAGTGCCTGTGCCTTTACTAAACATATGCACACACACACACGCACACACACACACACACACACACACACATGTATACGTATACATATACATACCCATGCGTATATACAGCTAGTGCTCAACTTACAAACTATTCATTTAATGACCATTCAATGTTATAATATCACTGAACAAAGTGACATAACCATTTTTCACATTTATGACTGTTGCAGTATTCCCAAGGTCATGTGGTCAAAATTTGGGCAGTTGGTAACTGGATCCTTTTTACGATGGTTGCAGTATCCTGGGATCATGTGATCCCCTTTTGTGTCCTTCTGACAAGCAAAGTCATTAGCGAAATCAGATTCACTTCGCAACTGGGTTACTAATTTAAGAACTCCAGTGATTCACTTAACAACTGTGGCAAGCAAGGTTGTAAAATTGGGCAAAACTCACTTAACAGCTACCTCGTTTAGCAATTGAAATTTTGGGCTTGATTGTGGTTGAGAACTATCTGTACACTACTGCTACTATTGCTACTACAGTGGTGGGTTGCAGGCAGTACACCCAAGTACGGATATACCGGTGCCTGCCAGGAGCACCGAGTACTGTTACAGTACGGTGCTCTGGCGGGCCCGCCTGCCTGCTTGCTCTCCTTACCTGTATTTGAGCTCTTCGTCACTTCCACACACTCACACGGAACGTACAGCTCCTGCGTGATGCTCCACTGAGCAGCTGGAGTGTCGCGGAGGCATCGCAGGAGGTAAGGATGCATGTGTGCGCGCATTCATGTGGTGGACGCCGGGTCCCGTTTCACCGTACCACTTGCACAAGGATCCGGAACCCACCACTGTGCTACTACTATCACAGTACTCCTCCTCCTTCTTTTTGTTCCTGTTCATAACAGAAATTGATTACTGTATGAGGAATATTAGGACCTCTCTTCTCTCTTCCTTAACTACTATTGAGCTACTGAACTACTATTTGTAAGCTTTTATGCTCTTGGCGCTTACATAATCTGCCCTTTCTGAAAATGTGTCCTTCAACTAGACTTTTGCCAAAATTGGCCTCTTTCTCCCCCTTTAATCACTTCTGATCTTAGACACATATGTGAATAATCAGTAAGAGATCTGATTTTAACTTTCTACGGCAGTGAACTCAGCATACCTGTCTCCCTGATCCATTAGAGCCGAGGTGGCGCAGTGGTTAAATGCAGCACTGCAGGCTACTGCTAGATCAGCAGTTCAGCGGTTCAAATCTCACCAGCTCAGGGTTGACTCAGCCTTCCATCCTTCCGAGGTGGGTAAAATGAGGACCCGGATTGTTGGGGGCAATATGCTGACTCTCTGTAAACCGCTTAGAGAGGGCTGAAAGCCCTATGAAGCGGTATATAAGTCTACTGCTATTGCTATTGCTATTAGGAACCAAAGGGGACCAAATGATGTTGAAGACATACTCCTTTGATGCTTTCCTCCGATTCTGCTTTTAACTGACATCAGCATCATAGGATAAAATTATTTCCAGCTTCCTTTAAAACAGCTGCACATTTGAGCAGGCTTGATACGATGGAGTCGCTGGAACACTGGTCTGAGCATGAATGCATTTACTTTGTCACATGCAAGTTTCTTGAAAGTGTTCTTGTTTAGTTGTCTACTGAAAACCAGATCTCTTTATTCCTATCTCAAAGATGCTCCTGCAGATGTGCTGTGGTTGCACAGTTTATATGTTTCGTTTCGTTTAATTTATTTATATGCCGCCCTTTTCCCTGAGGGGATTCAGGGCGGCTCACAACTCAAGGGAGGGGAAATAAAAACAAATAATATGCATGGATATGCATCCAAGGCCATAATCTGAGCACATTCAAAGTGGTCTAGAACTGCATATGGCCCAGCTTTGTGTTCTTTTTTTTTTAAGGCAATGATGTATTTGCTCATTTTCATGGTCATACAATAATACAGTCTCTACTTCTAAAAATATACCTTCTAATGCTTCCATGTTCTGATCTGAAGCGTCCACTGCTTTATTTTCTTTTATTTTCTCTTTGTCGTACTTACACAATATTAATCTTTTGCCATAGAAATGAGATCTGGTTCCTATCAGGGGCCTTTTAATATGTGTAAAGAATGACAGGTATAAAAATCCATACGGTTTTAAAAACAGCCCCTGCAAAATCAAGAAGAAAAAAATGAAGCCATCCTTCTTTTTTCTTACTCTGTACTTGGAAAGAAATAGCATATTCTACTACACAAGAAGGAAAACAGCCTCTTTGGAGAAGTTGATACCCAAGAGATACAGAAATCCTTCAAAGAATATGTACCGTTTCCTTTTAAGGGGGAGGAAAACTGTACTTAAATAGTGTTTGTGAAAAATAGGCTTGCTTATTATTAATGTTAGCAACGATAAATGCACCATCTAGTGGCCTCGTTGTTGTTGTATTGAAAACCATCACAGGTAGGATTGTGTTATTATCCCCATCCCAAGAACAAATGCTTTGTTTATGCAGAGAAATATGCAGGTAGAAGCAGGCTGTCTTCCTAATACATTATCTATAACTTTAAACCATGATTATTGTATCAAAAGGCTGCCGGGCACATTATTCTTCCTGCCAAATAATACAGATATTCAGATAGTTCTTTGTTGCTATGGCAATGTGTCATAAATATCTATCAACTACCAAAAATAGCTGCAGATCACAAGGTAATAGGGAAATTTTTCATGGGTTTGTAGAGATCCCCCCCCCTTTTTTTCACCTTCCAAAAAAATGAATAAATCAATCCCTCTTTTAGAAACGGTCAAGAATCTCTTTTAAATTTGGATCATCAAAGCAGTGTTTGTGTCCTCCCGCAAATAATGCTTTAGCCAATAGTAAATTGGGTTTTATTAAAAAAAAATTAGCACATTGAGTCATGCTGACCGGTAACGTTAATTTTAGAGCAAATCTGTCTTTTGGATTTATTAGGAACTCCACCGCAGAGCATAAGGCAAAATAGAACTGGGACACGTCTGAATCTTTTTCATGATCTCTTTCCTGGGTAAAACATAGTGATATAGTGTCTTACCCACACCAAGATTTTTCTCTACATCTTCAACTGGAAAAGAAAATCACACAGCTCTGGCTTCAAACCAGCCGAGGTTTTTGGCAAGCAGCAAACAGCTCTAGCTGATCTGCCACCTTCAGAGGCCTGTCCTTTTACACTCTCTGGCTTTTTGCTTTGAATGGAACACACTCTAAGTTCTAAAGTGTTTATTCTGCATTTTGATTTTCCCCATTGGGGAGACTTCTTGCCTTGCCACGCATTCTGCCCTCCCCCCCCGAATCATTTTTTTTCACACTCAGCCGGTGGTGAGAAGCTCCTGAAAGCTTTTGTGATTGGAGGTTGGTTAGAATGCAATGAAGGAAAAGTGGCTCGAATTGATGGTGCTTTGGGAATAAATCAAACAGGTTGTGATGTGGCTCTGCTCCCTGCCGATATCCAAATGAAAATAAAAACTGGCCAAACTTTAAAATGGAGCTAGCAAAGATGTGGTAGAGAATCTGTTCTTTTCTTCTTTTTTTTTTGCCTTCAAAAGGGTTTTAAGGAGGTTATTGTTTTCAAGTACAGTGAGACATTCCGGTTTTAAAAGATAGCGTATGAAACAGAGAGAGAAAATGAATGAGCCTATCCATTGGGAGTCAGCAAATATACCCAATCTAGCTGATTAAAAAGCAGAAATGTTGATTTTGTTAATAATCCCTCCTCCCCTCTTGTTCCTCTCTTTTATATAAAGGAATAATTTTGCAGCAAATCAAAGAGTGGGTGTTGTTCTGCATTCACTGGAAAATCTTTTTTATCTTTTGATTACAAAACAGCACCGCTGTAGTTTTATCATTTAAATCCCACTCTGGCATATCGTCATGACAAGCAGAAAGAAGTGAAACTCTGTTTTTATCAGGAGACTGTTTGTTTTTCTGTTGTATGGCAGCCTAAATTTCAACAGCTAGCAGAGCATTTTATTATTAATAACATTCCACATTCCCCTTTTGTGATCTAACAGCATTATAAAAAAAAAAATCAGGGTGCTGCCAATGCCACTTACGTTTTCATTTCTGAGCTTGTTTTTTTTAAAAAATAAGTAAATAAAAATTGATTTGAATTCACTAGGACTGGAAAATATGTATAAGGTTGCAGACTTGGTCAGTTTATTTGTAAACTGTGATACAATTGTTCCTGTCAAACAGGCAACAAGTAGTCAAAATAGGGAGCACCCTATTAAACCCTTGGCATGACATAACCGCGAACGTCAAAAGCGCGCAGACAAAACCGCAGCGCTAAAACCGCGATGTCAAAAGTGCGCCGACAACAGCGCGCCTACAACAGCGCACCGACAGAAGCGCGATTTAAGTTAAGGTAAGGTTTAGGGTTAGGTTTAGGGTTAGGTTTAGGGTTAGGTTTAGGGTTAGGTTTAGGGTTAGGTTTAGGTTTAGGTTTAGGGTTAGGGTTAGGGTTAGGGTTAGGGTTAGGGTTAGGGTTAGGGTTAGGGTTAGGGTTAGGGTTAGGGTTAAGGTTAGGGTTAGGGTTAGGTTTAGGGTTAGGTTTAGGGTTAGGTTTAGGGTTAGGGTTAGGTTTAGGGTTAGGTTTAGGGTTAGGTTACAGCGCGCTTCTGTCGGCGCGCTGTTGTCGGCGCGCTTCAGCGCTCATTCGTCTCCGCAGTTTTGATGGCGCGGTTTTGACGGCACGGTTTTGACAGCGCGGTTTTGTCACCGCGCTTTAGTCACACACGCTTTTGTCATACGCGCATTTGTAGTGGAACCATTAAACCTGGCTTACCAGTTAACAGCGGTGTCCCCCAAGACAGTGTTTTAGGACCCATACTCTTTTTGCTTTACATCTATGACTTATGCGATCATATTAAAAGCAGCTGTGTCCTCTTTGCTGACGATGTAAAACTATTTAACACCACTGACAATGCTGCTGCCCTCCAAAGAGACCTCGGCTATGTGTCACAATGGTCAGGCATTTGGCAACTCCAAATCTCAACTAACAAACACCTGGTTCTACACATTGGCAATAAAAATCAGAACACCAAATACAAACTTGGTGGATAAGACCGCTTTGACGACCCTCACGCTGTCTAGGACCTAGGAATACTCATCTCAAACAATCTAAGTGCCAGAGCTCATTGTAACAGCATTGCCCAAAAGGCATTAAGAGCTGTTAACATAATTTTACGAAGCTTCTTCTCTGGTAACATTGTACTGCAAACTAGTGCATACCTTTGCCAGACCAATTCTCGAATACAGCTTGTCTGTCTGGAATCCATACTGTATATCAGACATTAATACAATTGAAAGAGTCCAGAGGTATTTCACGAAAAGATTACTCCACTCCTCTGCTCACAACAGAATTCCTTATGCTACCAGGCTCAAAATTCTGGGCTTGGACAATCTGGAACAATGCTACCTATGGTCTGACCTAAGCATAGTACACAAAATTGTCTGCTACAACGTCCTACTTGTCAACGACTGCTTCAGCTTCAACCTCAATAATACGCAGGCAAACAAACTCAAGGTAAACCACTCCAAACTAGATTGCAGAAAATACGACTTCAGCAAGAGAGTGGTCAACACCTGGAATACTCTACTTGACTCCGTTGTTATATCCTCAAATCTCCACAGCTCCAACCTCAAACTACCATGGGCCTTACCCATTCCTAAGAGGTCCATCCGTAAGGGGGCATGCATAAGTGCACCAGCATGCCTACCATCCCTGTCCCACTGTCCCCATTTATTTGTACTCATTTCCTTTGTTTATGTCCATATTTATATTTGGTTCACCGACAAAAGGGCGACCAAACTGCCCGACTAAACCACGGTGACAAAACTGTGAGTCCGAACCGTGCCAATGTATGAGCGCTGAATCGCGCTGACAACAATGCGCTGACAGAAGGGCGCTGTAAATCTAACCCTAACCCTAACCCTAACCCTAAACCTAACCCTAAACCTAACCCTAACCCTAAACCTAACCCTAAACCTAACCCTAAACCTAACCCTAAACCTAACCCTAAACCTAACCCTAAACCTAACCCTAAACCTAACCCTTACCTTAAGTTAAATCGCCCTTCTGTCGAAACGCTGTTGTCGACGCACTGTTGTCGGCACGTTGATGACGTCGCGGTTTTAGCGACGTGGTTTTGTCAGCGTGCTTTTGTCATGCACGCTTTTGTCATGCGCGATTTTGTCGGGTCACGTTTATATTTATACCTGTTACATGTTTGACAAACCAAATAATAAAAAAACAATATGATGCTCTCATATTGTACAATATTATACCAACTGTGAAAGAATTATACCATTAATATAGAATTGTTCCATTTAGATTTGTGAGAGCCAGTTTGTAATATGGTTAAAACCTCAGGCTAGAAACTGGGAGAATTTTAATCCTAACTTGGGCACAAAGCCAGCAGGATGATCTTGTGTCAGTCCCTTTCTCTCAGTCCTGGGATGAAGGGCAATGGCAAACCATTTTTTAAAAACCTTGCTAAGAAAACTGCAGGATTTTTTTTTAAGTAGTGTCCAATTATTAGGCATAACCGAACCAAAAAAAAAGAAAAGAAAAGAAAAACATTCCATGTGTAATACATTTATAGGGACAATGGAATTTACACATGCACAAATAATGTTTTCTTAATTCATTTTGTTTAAATTGCTCTTTTGGGTAACTCCTTACTAAATATGACCTAAATTGTAGGTAGTCCTCATATGGTGACCACAATTGGGTCCAGTGAAATGGTTGCTACGTGAATCAATGACTGAGACATTGTAAGACAGAGAGATGCTGCAAAAATTACTCGTGGTTGTCATCTCAGGTGAAAGTCTCTCATACAGTGTCCTGTAGCAGACTTTTTGGGGATGAGTGGGAGTTTTTTCCCCTTTTTTGGGGTTCCTCCTCTCCCTAAAGACAAGTACAAAGAATCACTTTCTTTGATATTTCAGTAAAAGATCTGTTTTTTCCATATCTCATCCATGGACAAATGATAAAATATTGTCAGTCAGTGCTAATCAACAAAAGTCCACTCAGAGCTACCAGAAATAATAACATTTCTATTTTAACCTTCATCAAGTAAATCAGTTTGATATTTCTTTCCTTTTCTTTTTTTTTATCATGGCTTTTTTGTTGTTTAAAATAACATCATCGCTTTCTCTAAAAATGCAGTGAAGCTATCCAAGTCACTCTTCTGATTTATTATTTGTATGTCTCCTTTT
Source organism: Thamnophis sirtalis (assembly GCF_051295495.1). Lineage (NCBI taxonomy): Eukaryota > Metazoa > Chordata > Lepidosauria > Squamata > Natricidae > Thamnophis > Thamnophis sirtalis. Next base: position 126,199,088 of record NW_028261386.1, read on the forward strand.
AATTATTAAGACAACAGGTAGTTCCATTGGTAAATCCAGTGTGGCATCATGTTTCATATCATTCTTGTGATCTGGCATTTTAAAATGCACTTTCAAATCTACCTTCAAACCGGCCCCAGTCTCTGTTTTGTCCAGTAAAATCGGTTCTTCTTCCATAGCCTTTTTAAAACTCAAATTGTCATATAGAGGACCATACTTTTTGAATTTATTGTTCCCAAACATCCTTAAGAAGAATAATATTGCTCCATTGTATTCATGGATCTCTTCTCTTTTAAATGTAATTTTTAGTTCTATCTGTTTCCCTCTAATCCACCAAAGTCTTCTCTTATCATTTGGGTTTTGTTTTCTCTCCTAATCAACACTTTTCCATGAAAGGATTTCTTACAATTAGTTTCAAAATTCTCTTTATTCTCTTTATACCTCCCAACGACCAACTAGATCTCACAGGTTGGGCCTCCTCTGGGTGCCGTCGACCGGGCAATGCCGGCTGGCGACTCCCCGGGGGAGAGCCTTCTCTGTAGCTGCGCTGGCCCTGTGGAACGATCTACCCGTAGAGATCCGGACCCTTACCTCTCTCCCGGCCTTCCGTAAAGCCATCAAGACCTGGCTGTTCCGGCAGGCGTGGGGCTGTTGATCAATGTCCAGCCCCACCTACACTGAATGGATGATGTGCAATTTTAATAATGTACCTTCATTTTTAAATTTTTAAATGTCTTTTATCTGTCTGTAAGCCGCCCAGAGTCCCTAGGGAGTGGGCGGCATACAAATTTTATTAAATTGGAAATTGGAATATTGCAGAATTTGAAACAACTCACAGGAAATATTCTTTCAAGCCCATCTGACCCCTTAATCTGTTTATAATTTTCCAAAACCAATATTGTAGTTACCCTTTTGATGTTTATTCAGAAATATTGTTTTCCTCTTTAAAGTCCTTAGATTTGTACAAAACACCTTTCAAGGAGGAAACTGACCCATTGTAATGGAACCTGCCTTTCTGGAGATTCTTAGCATTCAAAAAGCCATTAACAAGCAATTCCTGAGATGGTTACAGGAGGAAATATATGGATGTTGCAGGTGCAAAACTGCAGCTTAGGCAAGATCACTTTCCTCTGGCTTCTACAGATCCAAAGTCCACCAGAAAATGCAGCCGTATACTGTATCTCCTTATGGGACCCTCTATATCAGGGGTACCAAACTCGATTCCATTGTGGGCCACACAGAGCTACGGTGGCGCAATGGATAAAGTGCTACTTCTGCTGATCACCGACTGTCAGCGGTTTGGCAGATCGAATCTCACCAGGCTCAAGGTTGACTCAGCCTTCCATCCTCCCGAGGTGGGTAAAATGAGGACCCAGATTGTTGGGGGCCATATGTTGACTCTGTAAACCGCTTAGAGAGGGCTGTAAAAGCACTATGAAGCGGTACATAAGTCTAAGTGCTAATGCTATTGCTATCAGGATTTTGTTTGCTCTAGGAAGCAAGGGTGGGTATAGGCCGGGGTACCATGGGCTAGTCCCTCACTGTCTGCAGGACAGCACTGAGGGACAACTCTGGGCCTATCACGCACTTGATTCGGCCAATGGGGTGTGTGATTGATACATCTGTTCTATATGGAGTATGTGTGGGTAAATCTGGCCTCCTCCTTGCTTTGGAGAATTCTGAGGAGCTGATCCATTCACTGCAGAGGTGGGTTCCTACTAGTTCGCACCTATTCGGTAGAACCGGTTCGTCAAATCTACCGAACCGGTTAGAAGAGATTCCACCAGTGGACCCGGAGATCAGGCCACACCTACAGAAGAGGTTCCAAATTTTTTGAAACCCACCACTGGTCCTTGGATGTGATTATTCTACACTATGACGCTCATATTTATAAAACTGAGTGCCTCTGTGAAAGGTAAGGATGACTACTGCGTTTGTGGTGCAATCAGAACATTGCGTGTGTTGAAGTTGTTTTAATGCAAACCAAAGATGCCTTTTAAAAAACAAGTTTACTTCCTATTCTTATGCATGCCAGTGCTGTGTGTGAGGTAATTTAAGGTGGTTCTGACAAGTGTCGTCAGCATCTTCATATCCGGTCACATGGGCGGCAAGTCACTCCCATCCGGTCACATGGGTGGCAAGCCACTCCCACAAAGGAGGCCACACCCACAGAGTAGGTTCGAACAATTTTTGAAACCCACCACTGATTCACTGGCTCCTTTTTCCACTGCAGTCTTCTTCAGTCTTCCATTGCTTCTCTGGAAATCAATGCGCTATTTCTCCTTGAACTGCTTTTCTCCACAGCACAGTGTGTCCCTAAAAAGAGCTAACCACAGGTTGACAACCTGAGCTCTGTTATTTTAATTCAATACTTAGGACCTTTCCACCTGCTGCAGCTGCCGCCTGACACTGATGGAGACTTTAACCAGTTTCACTCTGAAGACCTTTTATTGTCCTCATTACAACCATTAGTCACAGAAGTACTTTTTCATTACCATCATAATTGTGGATGATCGCTACTCAAGAAAGTCACTAAATGAGGACTACCTGTGTGATTTGTTCACTGTTCAGCATATTCACGAAGTTCAAGAAAGCCTTGGTTCTAGTAAGTCAAGTTAGGATTGAAACATCTTCTGCCTCAACAGCCATGAGCTAGTCACTTTTCCTTTACCTCTGTCGCTCATTTTAAGTGGTACTAATATATCTACCCGCTTTGGATATAACATTGCTCATTAAAGAGTAGTGTAATTCATTTTGTGATGGTTCATAAAGCATTTAGGAAATTAATAAGAAGAAAAAGAGGATTTCAGTGCCACTTCATTGTGAACTATTATTGGATCTATGGTCAAGTCTTAGCATTTATTGTATCTTAGGCTTCCCAGCCTAAGTGAAGTGGAAGTGAACTATAAAGTTTAGCTTCCAGTCTAAATTTACATCCAAATGGGGCTGTAATCTACTTACCTTTATAGATCTTTGTATTCCAATCACTATAATCTGTCTGGGAAACAGTGCTTGGAGAGATTTAAAATATGATATATACACACAGAACGATTATATATAATTAATCAGTATGAGGGATTTTTTTTTACAATTCTCTGAGCAATCTGTTACCCCCAACTTGCCTAATTTATTTGTAGGCAACTAAATGTAGAAAGTATTATTGGATTGGACAGCATTACAACTGAAATTGGGTGTTTGAGGTAGAGAAATTGGGTGTTTGAGGTAGAGAAACTGGGTGTTTGAGGTAGAGAATAGTCAGATGGTCAGGAGATTTATGGTTATGGTGCAGTTGATGGTGAAAGAAGAGGAGGAGGAGAAGAAGGAGGAGGAGGAAAAAGAAAAGGAGAAGGAGGGGAAGTTGATTGTACCATTACTAAATGTAGAGCATGATTGAGGCCTTTCAGAAAATCTGTGTGTGTGTGTGTGTGTGTGTGTGTGTGTTTTCGTAGATTTTCACGGGTGTATATATGCTGGTCTTGTTGTATTTGGGTCTTTTCCCATGTAAGATTATGTCTGTATCCAAATTTATTTTTCTTTATTCAATATGTGTGTGTGTGTGTGTATGTACACACACAGTACACACACACACACACACACACACACACACACACACACACACACACACACACACACACACACACACACACACACATATATATATATATATATATATATATATATATATATGGGTCTCTAGTTGTTCGGGTTTTCTCCCACGTAGAAATGGAGATGTCTTGGCGACGTTTCGACGAAGTCTCATTCGTCATCTTCAGGCGGCTTCAGACTACTTCAGGTTTGGTGTTTCCAGGAGTAGTGTCCCACTACATATATATATATATGTTTTCACACAGCCCATTACCCAGCTCATTACAACACAAAAGAACAATAGGCACACAGCCAGTACAACAGCCACACAGGAGGTTACAAAACAGGTGACTAATCTGGAAACATCTACTAATCAAGATGTTACAACACAGCCAACCAATCTGCTTGCAGCAACAGAGCCAGCACTCCACACACACCCCCACTAGTATTTATAGAGGGACGGCACCTCCGATCACACTTTACTCGCACAAGCACGAGGCCGAAGACAGCAGCCTGGAAACGACGAGCGGGACCTCGTCGAAACGTCACCAAGATACTCTCAATCTCACACGGGAGAAGACCCGAAACCTGCATACACAGACAGACAGACAGACAGACAGACAGACAGACATAGATACATACATACATACATACATACATACATACATACATACATACATACATATATATATATATATATATATATATATATATATATATAGCTAAATATCTTGAAATAGATCTATACTAGTCTCCCTTTATTTATTTATCAGCACAAATACCACATAAATATAACAAAGGCAACAGTAAAAATATTGGGTTTCTGTCGTGATGGACTCTTGTGACAAGCCGATTGACAGATAATGGAAGCAATTAGCTTCCTCCCATAATTGGGGCATACCAGGGGTTGTGACACTATATATATACCTTCTTCCCTGGCTTCAGCTGATAAGGAGGAGAGCCTGTGGAGGGGTTGTGACACTAAATATATACCTTTCACCCTGGCTTGGCTGATAAGGAGTCGAGCTCTGTAGCTCAGTGGTTAACACATCTGCCTAAGATGCAATACAGCACAGGTTCGATTCCCAGTAAGGGTATGGCTAGCTGATGAGAGCTAAATAGCTTGAAATAGATCTATACTAGTCTCTCTTTATTTATTTATTAGCACAAATACAACATACATACATACATACATACATACATACATACATACATACATACATACATACATATGAAAAATAAATTCGGATGACATGCTCAGTATCAGATTGATAGTTACAGTCACCCATTCAAAGTAACCATACTTAGCCTTTCTATTACAGTGTTGGGGTTTCAATGGACATGCAGTTTATTTTTATAGAATGTGCCATTTCAAACATACACTGTTCTGTGGCTTAAAGCATCAATCTATCAAAAGCTGCATCACACATTTCTGCTGCTCCTAAAGCTTGGCACTCACTGGGTAGCCTCAGGCATTCCACTATTCTACATTTCTACTGCACACCTGCATTGCACACCTGCAGAGTGGAACTAATGGCAGCCTACCTTGAAAAAAAAGTAATCTTAAGAAGACTGGCAAGACATTTGTTTTTTCAGGTTGCTATTTAATTTGTTCAGGCTTCACAATTTAGACTGCTTTTTTATTCTCTCTCTCTCTCTCTCTATCTCCCTGAAGGACTTAGAAATCAGATTTGCAGTAAGGGAAATAAATATATTTTTTATCATGCTTGATTATTCCACACAGTTTCCTAATTCATAATTACTGTCTTTCACCGTTGTTGTCAGTTGCAGGGGAAGATTGTGTTGTTTTTTTTCAACTATAGTTGCTGTGAATTTAATTAAGGCAATCCCACTATATTTATTTATTTATACATACATCGTTCACATTATAAAAACCCTTATGATTTAAAAATTGTAATACACATTGAGTGAGACACACCCAAATCCATTAAAAAGAGAACTCTCGGGGACAACTAACAGGGGGAAGGATTGACATAAAAATGCATGTTTCTTGAGACCTGAGCCATGTCACAGAACAGGAAGTCATCTCTTGAGATAATATTCCCTGCAGAAAAGATCCCTTCAAACTATCACCAAAATGCTATCAGTGAACTGCAGTACAAACAGCGGGATTTCTCCTAAAAGTTTAACTGCTAAAGTAAAATACCGTAAGCAAATATCAATGTCTCTCAATTCATTAGTTCAGCAAATCCAATTCTGTTGTTTTATTAATAAATCTATGATAAACAAGAATCTAGCAAATTAGGAAATTTCATTGATCGTTTTTAAACAAGAGCCAGTAAAATATATTTATGTGTGTCATCTGTCTGTCTGTCTGCCTGCCTGCCTGCCTGCCCTACCTATCTACCTACCTACCTACCTACCTATCTATCATTTATCTATCATCTCTATATCTATCTATCTGTCTGTCTGTCTGTCTGTCTGTCTGTCTGTCTGTCTGTCTGCCTGCCCGCCCGCCCGCCCACCCACCCACCCACCCATCCATCCATCCATCCATCCATCCATCCATCCATCCATCCATCCATCTATCTATCTATCTATCTATCTATCTATCTATCTATCATTTACCTATCTATCATCTCTATATCTATCTATCTATCTATCTATCTATCATCTACCTGCCTGCCCGCCCGCCTGCCTGCCCACCCACCCACCCACCCACCCACCCACCCACCCACCCACCCACCCACCCACCCACCCATCTATCTATCTATCTATCTATCTATCTATCTATCTATCTATCTATCTATCTATCATTTACCTATCTATCATCTCTATATCTATCTATCTATCTATCTATCTATCTATCTATCTATCTATAATCTACCTGCCTGCCCGCCTGCCCATCCATCCATCCATCCATCCATCCATCCATCCATCCATCCATCCATCCATCCATCCATCTATCTATCTATCTATCTATCTATCTATCTATCTATCTATCATTTACCTATCTATCATCTCTATATCTATCTATCTATCTATCTATCTATCTATCTATCTATCTATCTATCTATCTATCAATCATCTACCTGCCTGCCCGCCTGCCCGCCCGCCCACCCACCCACCCACCCACCCACCCACCCACCCACCCACCTATCTATCTATCTATCTATCTATCTATCTATCTATCTATCTATCTATCTATCTATCTATCATTTACCTATCTATCATCTCTATATCTATCTATCTATCTATCTATCTATCTATCTATCTATCTATCTATCATCTACCTGCCTGCCCGCCTGCCCGCCCACCCACCCACCCACCCACCCACCCACCCACCCATCTATCTATCTATCTATCTATCTATCTATCTATCATTTACCTATCTATCATCTCTATATCTATCTATCTATCTATCTATCTATCTATCTATCTATCTATCTATCTATCTATCTATCTATCTATCTATCTATCTATCATTTACCTATTTATCAAAAAGTATCAAAAAAGAACTACAATTCTGCAATGTGTTTTTAGAATCTTTTCTTTTTTTTTAACCTTTGGTATATGGTATAAATGAAAGAAGGCTGAAAAGAAAAAAAATATGTCCAAAGCCACAGCAAAATGTAGCTTGCCACGCAAGGAAATGCCACCTGTACGTAGGAAAGAGGCAGAGCAGAAAATGATATCAGCTCTGTGGTTACTCCGGAACCACTTCTCCAAAACTATCTATAAAGAGCTTCAGATCAGGCATCCTTCTTTTCCTGCAGGAAGAAGTCCGTGTAATGTTTTCCACAGTCATTTGTCAGTCAACTAACGATACAAAGACCAAATGCCTTGCTTTTTGTCATGTGCCGGTCTGCTGAAAACTGCCATGATGCCTAAAATCACTTTATGTGCTGTTGTGCTCCAGTGGTGTGAGAGATTTCTTGTGTTGGGGGACCAGGCTTTTGAGAAAAAATGAATAAATGGGATTGGCAACATTCAGAAAGGGAGACTTTTGAACCAGTTAATCCTAATAGAAAACGGACATCTGCTTGAGCCAAAACAGGAATGTAGTAAAAACTATCTTAAACTTTAAGAAACCGGTGCTAAACTAGTTTCAGTTTTCAGTGATATCGAAGTGATAGAAGACTGAGCCAGCATGTTTGAAATTACTTGTAGGAAGTTGATTATATGTTAATGGCGGGAGTAAGAAACATTAATATATAATTTGCTAATGCTATAAACACAGCAAAAATTGAGCGTTCATGCATGGTTTTCAACAAAGTGAATTTGGAATGTCTAACATGGAATTATTCTGCACTTTGGCCATCTCAAGCTGTACTCCCCCCCCCATTTTTCTAATGCAGTTTTCTTTTCAATAAAAGAGAAATACATAAGATGGGCAGCAAATAAATGTAATAATAAAGATAAATAAAATAAGAAAAATACACACATGCGTGCACGTACACACACACATGCAGAGAGGGGGGGAGGGAGGGATGGAGAGAGAGAGGGAGAGAAATATAGGAGCAGAGACTGTTTTCACATTCGGAACATTACTCAATCCTACTTTTTGGGTTCTTAAGTTAAGGATATAGGTTGAACCAAGTTCTACAAAGGGAAGGCATAGGAACACCCCACCCCCCAAACCCATTGAAATATTCCAGCCAATTGATTTAAATGTTTTTTATTGAAAATTTTTGAAAAAAAAAAAGATTTTACAAATATTTACCTACCCTCCCCCACCCTCCCCCCCAACCACCCCACCCCCGACTTCTCAGAACAAATACAGGATTTAAATCTTTAACAAAGATGTTCTAAAATAAACTTAAAGAAAGTTAGTATCATCTTTCATTTGAGCTTTAACTCCTCTTTTGTTAGGCTAACTCTAAACAGATTACATCATTCCTTGCTTCTTCAGTCATAAACTATCTGGAATTTCTTAGTCCCGTATTTATTTTGAATATAGTTAATCCATCCTCTCCACCCAGTTTATATTTCTCATTTGAGTGGTCCTTAAGATATGCTGATATTTTAGCCATCTTTGTTACTTTTAATGTCCATTCTTGAATAGTAGGCAAATCTTCCTTCCAATTGATTTAAATTTTCAATTGCAAAAAATATATTTCTTCATCCAGGTAAGTAAGAAAACAGTACTGGAAAAACAAAATCCTAATTCACATGACTATTTCTTCAAACATGGATGAATGGCTTTAAATGAATGCATTAATTCAATAAAATCTCGATTTTATCAGAGTTGTGTTTGACCTTGAGGGCACAAGGTGAGTGTGGCCAGCTTGACATTACTCATGATGGGGGCACCTGCAGTGGCTCAAGTGCTCTGTCAGCGAAATAGGTTCACAAGCTCTGTTTTTGGCGGCGATGTCCTCCTGTAACCCTCTGCCAGAGACAATGGAGGCCTACCAACAGGCAGAGGCACCATGGACCGGTCCTTTGCTGTTTCCAGGACAGCCGGATCTGGCCCCTAGGCCTTCAGTTTGATACCCCAGCATTACCATATTTTTCAGAGTATAAGACGCACCTTTTTCCCTCAAAAAAGAGGCTGAAAATCTGAGTGTCTTATACACTGAATCCAGCATTTTTTTGCCTCCTGAAACTCCGCCCCTTCACCAAAATGGCCGTGCATAGCTTTTAGAAGGCTTTCTAAAAGGCCCTAGGGGCTGGGGAGGGCAGAAATGAGCAGAAATGACCCATTCCCCCCCCCAGCCCCCAGCAGCACTCTATAAGCTTCCTAACAGCTATCCATGCCCTTTTTTTGACACAAAATGAGCCCATTTTCGTTAACAATGTTCCATTTTTTGCTCGTTTTGCCCCACCCCCACCCCCAGGAGCATTCTACAAGCCTCCTAAGGGCTATACATGCCCTTTTATAAAAAAAAATGAGGCCTGTTTTCGTGAAAAATAGGCTGTTTTGGGGAGGTTTGCAGAGTGCAAAAACTTTTTTTTAAATTTTCCTCTTCAAAACCTTGCTGCATCTTATACTCCTCTGCGTCTTATACTCCGAAAAATACAGTAGTTGCTTCTACTTTCAGAAATTCCATAGCGATATAAGGACATTGGCAAAGCAGAGCCTTGTGTATCTGTAACAGTAGAAAGAGGGCTAACTAGCATTGAAAAATGTATTACGCCAAACGTGATCCTAATGATTACTTGATCTGTGCAGGGATCAGAAAGGATGAGGAAGAAGGGCTTTAGACCATAGGAAATCACAGCACAGGAAGGCAGTCTTGACTGACTAATTCAGACTCCAGACAAGGTTCTGAATAGAGTATCTACAACAGGGTGGGGAAAAAAAGAAAAGAAAAGAGACAGTCATGGCCATGCGATTGAAACTTCGCCCTTTTCTAACAGGCATATACAAATTTGAATAGCCGAGTTTTTGAATATGATTTCTTTTCTCATCTTGACTGTTTTGACAGCCTCCCCATGGAATACCTCTGAAGAAAGTTATCTCTAAGCGATCCTTGATTATTGCTTTTCTTTAAATATTATCTCTACTCACTGCCTATATATGATCAGTTTGATTTAATTAACCTTATACATTATAATAGCTTTTTTTTAACTGATTAAACATTCTGTGGGGATTTTAACTTTGGGCACATTTTTAGGAAGGGAAATATCTTTATGACTATTAAGATCTTCATGAAGTCATTTCCCATTGGATATGCATTTTTCCCCTGCTTCAAATTACATCACAGCATTCTAAAAGGTGCACAATTTGGGATGCATATAGATAAAGATTTTCCTAAATCGTTTGAAGGTTCGTAATTGTGGTCATACGTTTTCCACTCTTTGTAACCAACTACATCCCCAAACCAGAGCTGCGTTCCTACCAGTTCGCACCTATTCGGTAGAACCGGTTCATCAAATCTATCAAACCGGTTAGAAGAGGTTCCACCAGTGGACCCGGAAAGCAGGCCACACCTACAGAAGAGGTTCCAAAATTTTTTGAAACCCACCACTGGTCCTTGGATATGATTATTCTACACTATCATGCTCATATTTATAAAACTCAGTGCCTCTGGGAAAGGTAAGGATGACTACTGCGTTTGTGGTGCAATCAGAACATTGCGTGTGTTGAAGTTGTTTTAACGCAAACCAAAGATGCCTTTGAAAAAACAAGTTTACATCCTATTCTGATGCATGCCAGTGCTGTGTGTGAGGTAATTTAAGGTGGTTCTGACAAGTGTCGTCGGCATTTTCATATCCGGTCACATGGGTGGCAAGCCACTCCCATCCAGTCACATGGGCGGCAAGCCACTCCCACAAAGGAGGCCACACCCACAGAGGAGGTTTGAACAATTTTTGAAACCCACCACTGCCCCAAACCATATAGCATATGTAATAGGGAAAGGATTTTGAATCAGTCTTGGGAACTGCATTGACGGAGTTTTAAAAAACACGCTCCAACCCACATTCCATCCCCGGTTAATGCTAAGCTGGGGCACAGTCCTAATGTCAACTAATCCTTCACACACAAAGTCTCTGCTTGGAGGATCTGCAAACTCAATGTTGATTCAGGAAATTGATTTTCTTTGCACCATCTTCATTGGCAGAGAGATAGAGAAAATAATGAGAATCAGTAGATTTCTGGGGATTTAAATGTACCATTGGGTGAGACCTTGGAGGATTAAAAAAAAAAGGCTTACACTTCAAGGATATTTTCCATAGAAAAATATGTATAGCTATCAAGATTTAAAATGTCTGGAATATCATCCATATGAATAAGGAAAAGGATAAGTGAATTTTTCAAGTGTATTTTCTATTTTGTCTGACATGAAATTTGTCTGCGGAGGGCTATACACACACTGTCCTGATATCAATTTTAATACTCCTACTTTCCAATTATGCAAGCGTATTTTAATGATGTGTCCACAGTTTGCTGTAGTATCCCATTTTACATTCATACAATGCCCACACATGCATCCTCATTTAAACAATTTAAGCCATACACGTCAATTAGCAGCTAGAATAAAATGTAGCTGTTGAATGTTAACACGTTCTTTTACTTTTCACAACACAATCGTCTAACACATTATTGTTCAAAAGGGAGAGGTCTAAAACAAATTCATTAATTCAAACTCTAGTATCTCCACAAAGAATGTAAGCTAGCAGGTTTCGGTTTTGGAGGAAAAAATGTTGACGGGGATTATGAGTACCGTCACATGCTGATGGATGGGATTAGGGACTTCAGCTAAATATTGCCCAACGCTTGCATATTTAATGCAATGTGAGCTCTTCAGTGTAGCCTGCCAAATTTAAGAGGCTGGTGGGGGTGGAAGAATCATATTAGTAAAATTAAACAGGAAGATTTCAAAAATAAAAGATTGTAGCAGGACTGAAGTGTTTGCTGCCCTCAAAGAGCATCTAGAAACTGCAGCTGGTACAGAATGTGGTGGAGAAAGTCTATTTGGTGCCATCTAAGACTCTTTAGATGATGGATGTCAAACTCGCAGTGTCACATTGTCGTCCAGGAACGTTTTGTGACATTTTCCCTTTGTGGAGCTGGGGAGGGAGTGGCCTGCATGTGATGCATCTGGCCCATGGGCAGCTAGTTTGATACCTCTGCTTTACATCTATTTATCAACAACTTGTGTGCAGTCCCCCAAAATTATCCGAAGGAAATGCACCCTAATAGAAAACTTATTTCCTTATCTCTGAGGGGTCATGAGTGCTCTCTTATCTTGCTTGTTTTCTTGCAGAAGTTTCATTATCCTAACTACGTAATATCATCCGTGCTGGTAAGGAGTGCTATTTGCTGTTTACTCCTTACTAGCACTGATGATGTTACCTAGTTAGGGTAATGAAACGTCTGCAAGAAAACAAGCAAGCTCAGAGAGCACTAATGACCCAGTGGTGGGTTGCAAATCCCGTTCCAACCGGTACAGTTGGAACGGGGCTGGCGGTGTCCTCATGGACGTGCACAGTGCGCGCATGCATTCAAGGGCCTCTGCGACACTCCAGCTGCTCCGTGAAGCATTGGACAGACACTATACACCCCATGTGCCTGCACGGAAGTGCAAAAGCCTTTAAACTCTGATAAAGAGCTCGGGTGGGTGGGTGGGCCCTCCGGAGCACCGTACCATAACGGTATCCAGTGCTCCAGGCTGGCGATGGTACGTGTGTACCAGGACGGACCGCCTGCAATCCACCAATGTAAGGACCCCTCATTTCAACCCTGAGCTACAAATATTCCCATTTATTGGTTCCATATCTCTGCTGTGCCACTTTTGAATAAGAAAGCATCCCACGTTAAGGGAAGTATTCTCTGAATCTTGATCTGCTGCTATCTAACTGGCTAACATTTTTCTATGAAGATGCAGACAGCCTAACCGGCAATCAGTATGCGGTTGAAAAGAGGCTGGCAATCAATTGATTAGATGTCTTATTCCTGGAAATCTCTTCTGAATTAATATAATGAGCTCTTTCTTTTGAAGAGTTCTTATCTGTACAATGCAAATAAGCCCTAAAATCTATTTTAAAACATATTTAACTTCGGAGTATCAGTTTACCTAGCAGCGGTAATACCAGTTTTCAAGTCTTCAGGTATTCTGTGATGTCTTGCCTGGTTTTTGTTTTTGAATTTCACCAGGCAAGTATTATAATGCCAATCTGTCCTTGTTTACACTGAAATAGGGACCCCCCCAAAAAAAAGGATAATGTGATTTCCAAATAGGAGGTCTTAGTATTAGCAGTCAAAATGTATTAATTGAGCATTCTGGTTATAAATAAGTTATGCCTATGAATAAGGCTTATCCTCAAGTTTTTTGATGATCGTGACATGGTTAAAAATGTTGCAGCGTTTAGTCAGAAAACACGGCTACCTTAAAATGTCCTTGTCCTGCATTGATGTTGGCTTAACTCTAAGGCAGCAATAGCAAATCTTTTTTGGCTCGTGTGCCATAAGGGGGGGAGAGCAGGGGGATCGTATGCAGGTATGCCACACCCATAATGCAATGCGTGAACCCCACCCAGTACGCATGGTAGGTGGGGCTTGGTGGTCATGTGACTGGGTAGGCTTGGCCAACTCAAGGTCACTCAGGTCAATGGGCGCTTCGCCTTAACTGTTACAATGTCATAAGGGTTAACCAGAGAGGCAGTTTCTGTAAGCAGGGCAATAAAGATGAGGCTAGAAACAACACTAGATTGTTTCCTTCCTGCCTTCCTTACAGGATTAGCCCTATAAAGTGGGAAAAAACAAAAGGAGATTTCTTCCAACAACCGGTTCTCCAAACTACTTAGAAAGTTACCAACCGGTCCTCCCGAATAGTTGCGAACTGGCTGAATCTCACCACTGCTCCCAGTAGACAGATAAATAGCAGCTGCCAGATGGGGGAAGATCAAGGGAGTGTAGCGTGAATACCAATAGACTGACACTCTCATGGACTCATGAGAAATTGTTGAAAACAATTTGTAACTTATAAAGCCCTTCATGGTATTGGATCTGGGTACTTGAGAGACTGCCTGCTGCCAATTACCTCCCAAAGACCCATTAGATCACACAGGGTTGGCCTCCTCCGGGTTCCGTCTACTAGCCAATGCCACCTGGCTACTACCCGGGGGAGGGCCTTCTCTGTGGCAGCTCCGGCCCTCTGGAACGAACTCCCCGCAGAGATCCGGACCCTCACCTCTCTCCAGGCCTTCCGAAAAACCATCAAAACCTGGCTTTGCCGGCAGGCCTGGGGTTGATGAGTTCCCCTCCCCTCTCGACTTGTGTGGTTGTGTGATTCTTGCCTATTTTAATTATTTGTATTCTGTTCTATGTTCCCCCTTTCCCCTTTTTGAGTTGTTCGCCGCCCTGAATCCCTCCCGGAGAAGGGCAGCATACAAATAATAAAATTCAATTCAATTCAAAAATGAAGATCACATGAGCACGAATGACTATGGCAGTGCAGCAGCCATGCTGAAAGAACCATAATTTCTCATAATCGCCCAAATTCTATCCCCTTGAGTGTTTGGTCACAGCATTCAATAAGGCAGCCCATTTGAGGTACCATACTTGAAAAGGTTTTACCCTAGTATGGATCATTTCACTCAGTTAAAAGTTATGGGAAAAGTATCGTATATAGTCAAAGAAGAAAAAAATGCAAAATAGAAAATGGTTCTACTTCTCTGTTCTTCCCTTTTCTTGTTCAATATATTTTATCCAGCTATTTCAAATGCTAATACTACAAAATGAAAATAATGAAGACAACAATCATGGCATCAGCAAATGTTACGTGGGGAGCAAAGGAGAATATATAAATTTAAATACTAGGCACAAAGTAATAGATTGTTAAATTGCCAAAGGCTTTCTGAAATAAAAGGGAAGGGGAAACTATCCTGTATTAGAAGCTTAAAGGAAAAAATTATTCATAAAGAGAAATTTTAATCATATGCCAATAACTCTGATATATCACTTTCTATCCTGTTTCAGAAGGCAAGGGGTCAAAATTAATGTAAGTGTTGAAGCTCATCAGCTTCATGAAAGAGTCATCATATAATGTAGGCTTAGAATTCTGTTCTGTCCTTTTGATTATGTGCTTAGCTGCTGAGGATTTCATTGTGAACTTCAAACCTCTTGCTAGACCATGGTTTCTGAACAATACTTTCTGTGAGGTGGCTCAAAAAATTCAAGATGGGAATCACGACTGCGTGTGAAAATCCTTTGAATATACTTTTATGTCAACACAAATACAAATGTGATAGGCTTTGATTTGCAGCTGTCATACATTGATTTTTAAAATTTATTTATGTTTGCTTCCTCATTCCATCCCTGACTTGGGTTTGAGTTGTTTTTATGCTTCTGAATCTTACAGATGTGGAAAGTAAGAAATAAGAATATCCCTTCAGTCTTGGCATTTATTAATATGTCTTGGGAGGATGATATCCCTGCAGTACCCCACTGATAACACACTGACTTTGTGTTTCTTGTTATTGGTCTTCAACTATTAGTATTGAATTCTTATCTAATTCTTAGAGATGGCTAAAAAGAAGTGAGAAACCATTTAGCAAATTCTTTTTTTAATCATTTTTTAATCATTTTTTTATATTCTTTATGCATATCACTGCATGAATGGTGTGGTATCTGGGTATCTTACATTTCAGAACACATAAACATAATCTTATTACTCCTAAATATTATCTTTCATTTCCATTATTTCATATTATTTATATATGTCTTTTGTTATCACCCTTCATTTCTAAATCTTATTTATGTCCTCTTATATATCTTAACATATTAATATATAATTACTATTATTCCCTTCTATTTTCTATACCTAGTTTAACTTTTTCCCCCCTTCATATCGCTATAATATTCCAAGATGTGTTTTCCACCTATTTTGTTTTTCATAATTCCTTAATTAAATCAGAATTTCATCCATTTACCAAATTCTTGTGGGGCTCCTACCTTTATTCCTCCATTGCCCAAATGAAGTCCTGCAAAAAACTGGAAAATTAATGTAAACAAATAACAGGAACAGCTTGGAAGTCATAGCTACAATAATCTGAACCTGCAGAAAATGGCTCCTTGATGCCATTTGTAACAGGACATTGAAAGACTGTTTACACAGGCAGATTCATTTCAGTGGTGGGATTCAAATAATTTAACAACCGGTTCTCTGCCTTAAAGATTTCTTCCCACAACCAGTTCACCAAACTGCTCAGAAAGTTAACAACCGGTTCTCCCGAAGTGATGGGAACTGGCTGAATCCCACCACTGATTCATTTGCTAAACAATAAAATGCTTCTACTTGATGTCACTTACACAGGTACCTTTGCATCACAATGTTTAATATCTGACCTGATGCCCATTTACATTACCCAGTGTAATGTGATTAAACATTTCCATTTGGATTATTCTGGATAAGAAGCATTCCCAAAATTTCAGGCATCAACGTTTTACAAAACATTTTTCTCAGGAACAATATACATACAATCCTATCTACTATTCTCCTCTTTGTTGTTCTCTATATATATTTCTCTCCCACCCCCCAGATGTTATATGAAAAAAACTGTAAGTAAGGTGGGAGACTGAGCTGTGCTGAGAAACAGATCTAACAGATTGGCTAAAACCTTGGTAGAGAGCTAGTTATTCGAAAGTGAAACCCTGGTGAAAATTAATTTTCACACATTGTTTTTCAAGCAGCATTTATTTTACCTTGAATAAGTGCTGCCTGCAATTATTTTACTGTGCAAAATAATAGATGCTAATGCACTCCAGTTTGCTATACTTCAGTCTTTACTGATGTATTAAAGCAGTTCTACACAGTACAGGTGCTTGATCCCTCTAGTTCTACATGTGGTACAGTGGTTAAGGTGCTGGACTAGGAGTGGAGATGTTCTAGTGCTTTCTTTGGCATGAAAAGCCAAAAAAATATATGTTTGGGCCAGTCACTATCTTTTTATAGCCTCAGACCGGGAAGTAAGGAAGCCTCTACCTGCCAAGTAACACTTGAAACAGTGAAAAGATCTTGATCCTGCAGTGGATTGAATAATAATAGCCAAGGTGGTGCAGTGGTTAAATGCAGCACTGCAGGCTACTGCTAGATCAGCAGGTCAGCGGTTCAAATCTCACCGGCTCAGGGTTGACTCAGCCTTCCATCCTTCCGAGGTGGGTAAAATGAGGACCCAGATTGTTGGGGGCAATATGCTGACTCTCTGTAAACCGCTTAGAGAGGCCTGAAAGGCCTATGAAGCGGTATATAAGTCTACTGCTATATAATAATAATAATAATAATAATAATAATAATAATAATAATAATAATGGGATTTCCGTATACAAACCGACAAAATACTGGCGCATAATACACCAGACATCACACTGGTTGAGAAAAATAAGGTCTCAATCATAGACATCGCAATACCAAGTGATAGCAGGGTCGCCGAGAAGGAACATGAAAAAATCGCAAGATACCAGGACTTAAAAATCGAAATTCAACGACTATGGCACAAACCAGCAGTGGTAATTCCAGTGGTAATTGGCACACTGGGTGCTATTCCAAAAGCACTGGAATTACATTTAAAACAGTTAAAAATTGACAAAATCACCATCAGTCAAATGCAAAAAGCTGCACTGCTTGGATCTGCACGTATATTACGAAAATACGTTATGACGTCCTAGGCCCCTGGGTGGGGCCCGACTAGTAACCAATGCCAAATCCAGCGAAACAACTGGCCGCTGTGATACAATTGTACAATAATAATAATAATAATAATCCTGGCTGCGCAAGAACAAGCTATCCGCACAAATGCCATTAAGGCCAAAATCGAAAAATCCTCTGATGATGCCAAATGCAGACTTTGTAAAGAAGCTGATGAAACTGTTGATCACATACTCAGCTGCTGTAAAAAAAATCGCCCAGACTGATTATAAATTGCGGCACAATTCAGTAGCACAAATGATCCATTGGAATTTGTGCAAAAATTATAATATTAAAACAGCAACAAACTGGTGGGAACATCAGCCTGAAAAAGTCACCGAAAATCAGATGGTCAAGATCTTGTGGGATTTCCGTATACAAACCGACAAAATACTGGTGCATAATACACCAGACATCACACTGGTTGAGAAAAATAAGGTCACAATCATAGACATCGCAATACCAGGTGATAGCAGGGTCGCCGAGAAGGAACATGAAAAAATCGCAAGATACCAGGACTTAAAAATCGAAATTCAATGACTATGGCACAAACCAGCAGTGGTAATTCCAGTGGTAATTGGCACACTGGGTGCTATTCCAAAAGCACTGGAATTACATTTAAAACAGTTAAAAATTGACAAAATCACCATCAGTCAAATGCAAAAAGCCGCAATGCTTGGATCTGCACGCATATTATGAAAATACGTTTCGACGTCCTAGAAATAATTGACTGGACCCAGATGGACCCAATTTCACAAACTGACTACCTACAATGCCATGACCGGTTGCTAAGATCATTCCCTGGAAATTGTGCCAAAAGTTTGGATTTGAGTACAGCAAAAACCACTGGGACCATCAGGTTGTGAAAATTTTAGAGAATGAGAAAATCAAGATCTTGTGGGACTTCAGAATCCAGACTGACAGGCACTTGGCCCACAACACACCTGACATAACAATAGTTGAAAAGAAAAAAAGTATGGTTCATTGACACTGCAATACCTGGAGATGCACGAATTGAAGATAAACAGCAAGAAAAAAATTACAAAGTACCGGGACTTGCAAATTGAAGTTGAGCGACTGTGGAAAAAGAAATTGTGTGTTGTCTCAATTGTAATTGGAGCCCTTGGAGCAATACCTAAAGGGCTACCTCACTATTTGGAAATTTTAAATTTATCAGACTTGAAAATTCTGATTCTACAAAAAACCACCCTACTTGGAACAGCTTATATCCTCTGGCGTTACCTTAACAGTTCCGAGGTCTGGTTAGGTCTGGTTAGCTGTTGAGTTACCAACCAGCCCCAAAGGCTGTAAATCTCACCAAAGATTAACCACATAATCATCATCATCATCCACTGACAATTCAAACTGTCAACTATGCAACGACAAAGTTGAAACTGTTTCACATTTAATATGTGAATGCGGCAAAATTGCACAAACTGATCACAAAGCTAAACATGACCAAGTTGCTAAATTAATCCACTGGTCATTATGTAAAAAATACAACTTACCTGTATCCCAAAAAATCATGGGAGCACAAAGTGAAAAAAGTTGCCGAAAATGAGAAGATGAAGATCTTGTGGCACTTTTGAATATAGAAGGATTGTTATTTGGAACACAACATGCCAAATATCATAGTTCTTGAGAGCCAAAGCATACAGTTTATTGATATCACTCTACCAGGAGACACCAGAGTCGAAGAAAAAGAACTGGAAAAAACCCACAAAATATCACGACCTGGCCATCAAACTATATGGCTATGGATGAAACATGTAACAGTGATACCCATTGTCATTGGGGCACTCGGTACCGTGTTCAAGAATTTTACAAAACACATCAAGAATTTGCAGCTTCCTGCAATAACACCAGTGGAACTGCAAAAAACTGTGCTACTAGGAACATCATATATTTTAAGAAGATACTTGGTTGATACTTAGGATGCTGGCAGCAACCTATATCAAGCATTAGCCCCAGTCAATGGTATTTGTGACACATCTTTGAATGTTCAGTTGACTGAGTTTCATGTTTAAAAAGAAATAAAAGAAATAGCAATAACAGCAACAACAGTAGTAATAAGAGAAGAATGGTGGCAGGGAACAGCATTACATGGTTAATTTTTACAAAAGATCAAAGAAAAAGTGAATAAAGATAAAGCTTGTCAATGACTTACAACTGAAACATTAAAAAAGAAAGGGAAGGCTTGATTTTGGCTTCTCAAGAGCAAGTTTTTCAAAATAAGGTAATCAAAGCCAGACTTGAAAAATGATCACATGATTCAAAGTGCAGGGAAACAGAAGAAATAATAGATTATATACTCAGCTCATGCAAGAAGATTGTACAAACTAATTATAAATAACGATGAAATGCAAACAGATTCACTGGTACATTTGTAAAAATTATCACAGTGATGAAAACTTGGTGGGAACATAGAGCTGAAAATGAGCAAGTTGAAATATTGTGGGATTTCAGAATACAAACTGATAAAGTCTTGGCTCATAACACACCAAATTTAACTGTGCTTGAAAAGGATAAAATCTGCACATTGATAAAATTTCCATCTGTCCATTACATTGGAATCTGAAGATGTACTGTGCTGTCACAGTACAACATCCTAGGCTCTTGGGAAGAACTCATTACATATGAATGCCAATACTAGTCAAACATTTGGCAACTCTGATTTCGTAGTTTTCTGTATAAAATAATAATAACATGCCCAGAGAAAGAAAAAATGCATTAGACCATTAATGAAAATAATGAGTGTGCGCCGAGGTGAGATAATGTATATACAGCAAAATAACTTTTATTAAAATAAGTAAGAAGCTCAAAGGAATATGCACAACGAAGTGGTCATCTTAACTAAGTTGTGAAACTTCTTGACCATGTTTAGATATCCAGCCAAAGCATCTAGAGATCTTACCACACTTACCACCACATGCTATTAAACAAAGCACCATTCACATTCACATCATGCTAACAGCAAACAAACAGAAATTTACACCCCCCAAAAAATCACCATATTTCCTTGAATACTTTTTAAACCAAGCATTCTTCTATTCTCCAGTTCAGAGGTAGATGCAGGTCAATCTTGGCCTGGTTGGTTTTCAGGAAGAGGTTGCTAACTATTTGAGCTGACACCCCCACTCCACCATATGATTTAAAAGGAGAAAAATGATTTGATTTGATTTTTGATTTTTTTTAAAATTACATTTATATGCTGCCCTTTTCCCCAAGGGGACTCAGGGTGGCTCACAATTCAAATCAGGGGAGGGGGGTACAGACAAGAAGTAAAAAAGACAGAACATAACAATACATAATTTAAAAAACACACAGCAGTCATACCATTCGAGGCGGGGGGCAACAGCTCTTTAGCCCCAGGCCTGTCGGAACAGCCAGGTTTTAAGGGCTTTGCAGAAGGCCTGGAGGGTGGTGAGGGTTCGAATCTCCATGGGGAGCTCATTCCAGAGGGTCAGAGCAGCCACAGAGAAGGCTCTCCTTCGGGTAGTCGCCAGTTGGCATTGGCCGGCGGATGGAATTTGGAGGAGGCCTAATCTGTGGGATCTAATCGGTCTATTGGAGGTAAAATGTAGCAATTGGTGATTTCTTGCACAGTCTTTTGGACTGATATACGTCTATAATTTACTGGAAAGTTGCCTGGGTGCCATCTCATCCCTCGTCTGGTGATTCACATAAAACAAATGAATCAATGAGTGGGTTGCTACGAAGAATGTTACAAAGCCACCAAAGTCTTTATATCTTCATGGCATAAAGAGACAGTCAGAAACAAGCCCAGGAAGACAAGGCAAACTCTCTACTCTGCCGGTTATCCTGCCGAATTTTACGCCATATAAAACATAAAATCATATTTTCAAAATTTGGAGAAACAAATAACAGAATAACTGAGAAAAACAGAGTTGGAAGGGACCTTGGAGGTCTTCTAGTCCAACCCCATGCTAAAGCAGGATGTCCTATATCAGTGGGTCTCCACCTTCCTAATGCCGTGACCATTTAATACAGTTCCTCATTTCATTTCATTTATTGAATTTCTAGGCCGCCCAATCCCGAAGGACTCCAGGCAGCTTACAGAAATGAAAAATATTAAAAAGAATTAAAACAATAAGACACAACAAAATTAAGAAGAAGCACAACATACACCCAATCAAAGGGGGGGCTGGACCTCAATCAAGAGGTCAACAGCCCCAGGCCTGCTCATGTTGTGGTGACCCCCAACCATAAAATCATTTTGTTTTCCATATTTTTTTGAAAATATGTGTTTTCCGATGGTCTTAGGCAACCCCTTAAAAGGATTGTTTACCCCCCCCCCCAAAGGGGTCCTGAACCACAGGTTGAGAACCACTGCCCTATATCATTTCAGACAAATGATTGTCCAATTTCTTCTTAAAAACTTCCAGCAATGGAGCACTCACAATTTATGGAGGCAAGTCGTTCCATTGATTAATTGTTGAACATATATGAATATATACTATTTTTAGTAATACATTGGTCATGACAATATTCCTACAGAAATGCAAGAATTTTTCAAATTTAATGTTGAGGATTTCCTTCAGGAGAACATCCAGGGACAACTCATAGCATAAACTGGCAAAGCCATGGATAAAGCAATGAGGACAGCAGTAAACATACAATCATTACTTCCAATAAATGAAAGTGCTACTTTGATGTCAGTTTTACATCCTGGGTAATAATCATGTTTACTGTCATGATTTTTACAGCATTTTTGATGCTTAAAACAAGCATTAAACTAGTGATGAAATGTAGATGAGCCTTCCATAAACTTGGTGAATATGTAGGAAAGGAAACCAAAATTGGGGGGGGGGATCCATTATTAATTTAAAAATGTAGTGTATTCATAAATTTATGCTTGCATCTTTATGTATACAGTAGTGTTCTGACCCCCCACCCCATTCCACACCAAAGCACACTCCGGGCCAAAGACACTTTACACAATTTATTAACAGACAGACAGGTCCTTGGCAGCAAACCGGCACAGACAAGCTTGGGCAGCAATCCAGCACAGATAAGCCATGGCAGCAATCCAGCCTGCCAAGCTCACCATAATGTTCTCCAACATTAGTTCCTGTGTTGACTTCTGCAAAAGGGGCGTGTGCACAAGCAGTCTTTTTATAGTCTGGAGAGGAGCCTAATGACCACCAGCTGAGTGCAATTACCTCCTATTAGCTCTTCGGTGCCGGACATCCTGGAACAACTCACTGCTGACATCCGGATCACACTCCCTTGTCTCCTCCCCACTGGTCCAAGGCTCAGGCACCTCCTGGTGACCAACCAGCCTCTCTGCACCCTGCTCAAAGTCGGAACCCTGTCCAGGGTCCTCCACATCCTCCAGAGCCGACTCATAGGGCTCCTCACTGTTGGAGTCCGGTGGCAGCTCCAACAGCTCCTGCTGGGCCACAACACAATAGTATCATATGGGGATAGTGTAAGTGTATACAGTATTATCATATGGAAATGTAAATTTTCTGTAAAATGAGAATTTGAAAATTATCTGCATAAAGATAGTCCTCAGTTTACAATAGTTCATTTAGTGAGTGTTTGAAGTTACAATGGCACTGAAAAACATGCCACTGTGATTGTTTTTCACATGACCATTGCACATCCCCATGGTCACATGATCAGAATTTGGTTGCTTGGCAACTGACTCTTATTTATGATGGTTGCAGTGTAGCAGAGCATAGTGAGAAGTCCTAAAATCCCCATTTTTCTGAGCGTTTTCCTTTGCTTGATGTGATTGGCCCAAACAAAGGCCTTTTTATAACCAACAAAACACACAGTGATTTTTTGGGGGGTTGGAATCTTTGTTAGCTTTTTCAGATATCTAGCATGCATGAACAATAATGTCTTGGAGTCTGTTGAAATTCTCAATCATTCAGGTCATGGTTGTTCCAAAGGTGCTTTTTCTGTAGGCAAATGGACTTTCTTGTTTTTAATTTGAAGACATTTCACTTCTCATCCACGAAGTTGCTTCATCTCTGACTGGATAGTGGGGAATGGAAGGATTTATATTCCAAAAGACCAGATAGCCTGGTCATTTGCGTGCTTTTAGAACAGGGGTGTCAAACTTGTGGCCTGAGGACCAGATGCATCACAGGCTGGCCACGCCCACCCACAGTTTAGCAAAGGGGAGGGGAGTCACGCTATGTTATGTGACAATGACATGATGTCGTGAGTTTGACAACTATGTTTCAGAGGTTCATTGAAGCACTTGGAGGTTTATCTGCATCCTCAGGGTCATCTGAGTTGTGGTCCTGGTTCAGACATGGGTTCCTACCGGTTTGCACCAGTTCGGTAGAACCGGTTCATCAAATCTACCGAAACGGTTAGAAGAGGTTCCACCAGTGGACCCGGAAAGCAAGCTATACCTACAGAAGAGGTTCCAATTTTTTTTGAAACCCACCGCTGTCCTAGTTCCTACAGCCTGCATTTTTTTCCCCTTCTGGAAATCCATTCCTACTCCACACACCATCCAAAGGGTGCTCATCTCAAATTGTATAGCTAAAAATCAGTAGAGATTATCAATAACGTCTTGGGTTCACCAGTTTTATTTTGTTTTATTTTTCTAAAGACAGCTCAAACATCTTGCACCATTGTTTCCATGTAGGCTTATAATCTGCATTGACCCTAAGCAAATAGTTAGCACATAGCCTGAATTTTTTAATTTTTTTTTTAGGTTTTCACAAAAAGATTAGGCACTATTGCTTTAAGACTTGCTGTACTTTTTCTCCAGATTATCATTCTCTTTTTTTGTAATAGAACTTATTATTATATGCAGAAGTTGTAGTTCGACTCCATTACTAACCCTTTCGCTTATTACTCCAGTGACACAGGAATTAAAAAAGGAGCTCTAGGGATCACATTCCTAGTGAACTCTATGGCAGCAAATCTTTAGCAACATCTAATGGATGTGGTGCCTCAGTAGCTATGATGCTGAGCTTTTTGATCAGAAAGGCCAGCAGTTCGGTGGTTTGAATCCCTAGCCCCGTGTAATGGAGTGAGCTCCTGTTGCTTATCCCAGCTTCTGCCAACTTAGCAGTTCAAACTGCTAAGAGAGCCGAGGTGGCGTAGTGGTTAAATGCAGCACTGCAGGCTACTTCAGCTGACTGCAGTTCTGCAGTTCGGCTGTTCAAATCTCACTGGTTCAGGGTTGACTCAGCCTTCCATCCTTCCGAGGTGGGTAAAATGAGGACCCAGATTGTTGTTGGGGGCAATATGCTGACTCTGTAAACCGCTTAGAGAGGGCTGAAAGCCCTATGAAGCGGTATATAAGTCGAACTGCTATTGCTATTGCTATTGCTAAACGCATGTAAAAAATGCAAGTAGAAAAATAGGAACTACTTTTGGTGGGAAGATAACAGCATTCTTTGTCCTTTGGCATTTAGTCACGCCGGCCACATGACCATGGAGACATCTTTGGACAGCACTGGTTCTTTGGCTTTGAAATGGAGGTGAGCACCGCCCACTAGCGTTGGGAACGACTAGCACATATGTGCGAAGGGAATCTTTACCTTTTTAATGAAGTTTGATGCCAAGCGGGACCCATGCTCTGAACTATTTCACAACACTTGTGCTTAGATTTATCTTCCTGCTGTGGAAGATTAGATTTACCAAAGTTATCTACATCTCAATTTTATTCCCGTAATCCTAACATAAAACATTTGTGCATTTTTCCTATATGTGAAGGGGGGAAAAATAGTTTAGATGCCTGTAGTCTATTTTAATTACACAATGGTGCTAACAGTTCCTGAATTTTTAACAATATGGGACCACTACATTAACTTTGTGAAGCTTCATAGAATTTTAGTGCGGAATCCATTTAACATGTTATCATTTGGGATCAGTAATGAACATTCAATGAGGGTGAACAATAAAATGGAAAAATAAAGTTTGGGCTTCACAAAAACTGTATCAGATCTGCTCCTCTAAGTGTACCTTAGAGCACCACTTCTCCCTTTAGCTTTTACAGTCAATCCTCTCCCCTTTCTTGAAGATTGATTATTACATCATCTAACAAAAATCTGTGATTATTGCTCTTCACATATCACTATGTTGGGGTTGCAACACTGGAGACAGTATATTTAGCTGGAATGTAGGTGGGAGTAAACCTAGCAAAATGTGGGTGTGGGTGTGGGTGTGGGTGTGGGTGTGGGTGTGTGTGCACGCGTGTGTGTATGTATATATATATATGTTGTATTTGTGCTGATAAATAAATAAAGGGAGACTAGTATAGATCTATTTCAAGCTATTTAGCTCTCATCAGCTAGCCATACCCTTACTGGGATTCAAACCTGGGCTGTATTACATATTAGGCAGTTGTATTAGCCATTAGGCCACAGGCTCTCCTTCTTTATCAGCTAGGCCAGGGAAATAGGTATGTATTGTGTCACAACCCCTGGTATGCCCAAATATGGGAGGAAGCCTACTGCTTCCTTTCTCTGTCTATCGGCTCATCACAAGAGACCATCCAGACAGAAAGCCATTATTTTTACTGTTGCCTTTGTTACATTTGTGTTGCATTTGTGCTGATAAATAAATAAATAAATAAATAAATAAATAAATAAATAAATAAATAAATAAATAAATAAATAAATAAATATAAAATAAATATATTTATATGTTGTATTTTGTGTTGATAAATAAATAATAAATAATTTATTTATCAGCACAAAATACAACAAATGTAACAAAAAGGCAACAGTAAAAATATTGGGTTTCTGTCTGGATGGTCTCTTGTGATGAGCTGAAGGACAGAGAATGGAAGTAGTGATCTTCCTCCCATATTTGGGCATACTGGGGGTTGTAAAATCTAATAGATACCTTTCACCCTGGCTGGGCTGATAACGCATAAGATCCTGTGGCCTAATGGCTAAGATGTCTGCCTAACATGTAATATAGCCCAGGTTCAAATCCCAGTAAGGGTATGGGTAGCTGATGAGAGCTAAATAGCTTGAAATAGATTTATACTAGTCTCCCTTTATTTATTTATCAGCACAAATACAACAAATGTAACAAAAAGGCAACAGTAAAAATATTGGGTTTCTGCCTGGATGGTGTCTTGTGACGAGCCGAAGGACAGAGAATGGAAGTAGTGATCTTCCTCCCGTATTTGGGCATACCATGGGTTGTAAAAATCATATATATATATATATATATATATATATATATGTATATGTATATGTATGTATGTATGTATGTATGTATGTGTATGTATGTATGTATATATATGTATATATATATATATATATATATATATATATATATATATATATATATATATATATATATATATATATATTGTGTGTGTGTGTGTGTGTGTATGTATATGTATATGTATATGTATATATGTGTATACACACACACACATAAATACATACATACATACATACATACATACATACATACATATGAAATTAATACTGAGGAACACTCACAGAAGCAGAAAATTGAAAAAAACATAGGAGGATGAAAACAAAGGAAATATTTAATCTGTACTGAAATATTATCCTGCTTGATCTTTGACTACGGAATTGACCTTACCAAGATGGCGTATCATTACCCCAGCTACTTAGATTCCATTATGATGTTCTACTTACATCAAGTGCAGAACCAGCCTTTCTCTTCAACTTTTTCTTTATTAAGCATTGTAGATCAATAGGCTGTTATCTTCCTCAGCATTTTTGAGTGTGTGTAGTTTATTTATCTTATCTATTATCACTCAATCACATTGACTTCTGCTTTGCAAAAATGCATCACAGCCATTTCTTTTTAATTGCTAATGTTTCTTGTTTAACTTTCCAGCCCAGGAACAAATATCAAAGCAAAAGGAGGCTGCATCACAATTCATTCATCATTCATAAATATTAGCAAATTTCACTACTGAGAGAGAGGGGGGGGGGGAAGGCCTCTCTATCACCGATTTAGTATCAGTCTGCATTATTTGCAAATGCTAAGTGCTGTAACAATGACCTGAATTCTAGGTTGCAGATGCTTTGTTTGCAATTGTTGGAAGAAATGTCCTTCTGGGTTCAGTTCCAAGTGGGGGGAAAAGACACTGGAAACATGGAGGCTGCTTGGAAAGATGGTTTAATGGTGGACGGAATCACATGGCTTGAGTTCCTGAACAGGATCACATGGCTTGATCTCTTGAGCAGAATCACATGGATTTAGTTCCTGAGCAGAAAAGGGCAGAGATACCCTGGTTTTATGCCTTCCTTGGGCCCCACCCCAGAGGTTTCCATCCCTGTGTAAGAAATGCATTCTGATTGGTGGTCAGACTCCCAGGGGGCGGTGCAGGGGAAACCCAAAAAAGGAATGAATAGCCATTAGGAAGCTTTTAGAGTCCTGCTGGGGGCTGGGGGGGGGGGCAAAAAGGGCCAGTTCTGCCCTCCCCAGGCCTGGGAACTCTCTGAAACCCTCCTAAAATCTATGCATGGCCATTTTGGTGAAAGGGCAGAGTTTCAGGAGGCAAAAAAATGCTGTATTCAGTGTATAAGACACACCCAGATTTTCAGCCTCTTTTTTGAGGGAAAAGGGTGCGTCTTATACTCCGAAAAATACGATAGCTTGAAATGGATCTACACTAGTCTCTCTTTATTTCTTTGTCGGTAAAACATAAATTTAAGTTAAATTATTTAACCCTCCTCCCAATGAAGGTTGAAAGAGGAAGCTATTTTCTTACGTTGGGTGGTAAACATTTTAGGGGGAGGCGGAGAGACTAAACACAACATGTGTTTTTCTTTTCCCCAAATAAACCACTCCTGTCTGTGAAGTGATGTGTGCATTAGTCTGATTCATTTGAAATAGCAATAGCAATAGCAATAGCAGTTAGACTTATATACCGCTTCATAGGGCTTTCAGCCCTCTCTAAGCGGTTTACAGAGTCAGCATATTGCCCCCAACAACAATCCGGGTCCTCATTTTACCCACCTCGGAAGGATGGAAGGCTGAGTCAACCCTGAGCCGGTGAGATTTGAACAGCCGAAATGCAGAACTGCAATCAGCTGAAGTAGCCTGCAGTGCTGCATTTAACCACTGCACCACCTCGACTCTCCATCTGTGGCTATGATCTGTTGCAGTAGGTGCCTGTTGCTGTTGCATTTCCTATTGTTGCTGTATAATGACAACCTTGTCTGGAAGAACTCATTGAAAAAGAACAGAAGGAATATTTATTTATTTCACTTTATTTGTATGCCGCCCTTTTCCCTGGGGGGACTCAGGGAAAAGAAGGCCTGCATTGCACTACATGTTAAATTGAACCCACGCCTCCTCTGAACAATTCAAGGCAATGGACTTGGAACTCTCTATATTAGGAGAGACCCAAAGGGTCAAAGAAATAGACGAGCGATTTCAAGTAATATCACAAAGTCATTGGTGTCCCCTATTGCTCATCCAACCAAGGAGGTCATGATGCTTTCAGAATCAAGTCACAGATATTTCCAAGAAGCATGAAATCACTAGATAGGAGACTTTAATTATTCCACCATCTGTTGGAAGAAAGCTGGCAAGCAGGATCCTTCAAATAATTATTTTTAGCATTTACAGCTAACGGCCTGTGGCTATAAGAGGGTCAGCTACACTTTTCTCGATGGCAACCAGGAAGGAAGACTGTTCAGCAAGAAGTAATAGAACATGGAGGGAAAGTGACCATGTAATGTGAGATTTATTTGTTTGTCTGTTTGTTTTAAGAATATTTGTAGCTTGCATCAATCCTAGTGGACTCTAGATAAGATGCAACCAAGCTTTTATATATTAAACACACACATGCATACACAGTCTTGTCTTGTCTTGTCTTCTCTTGTCTTGTCTTGTCTTGTCTTGTCTTGTCTTGTCCTGTCCTGTCCTGTCCTGTCCTGTCCTTCCCTGCCCTGCCCTGCCCTGCCCTACCCTACCCTACCCTACCCTACCCTACCCTACCCTACCCTACCCTACCCTACCCTACCCTTGTCAGGCCTGCAATTATATTCCTTTTAGGATCTTTGGCCTGCCACACTTTCTCTTATTTCATTATGCTTTTTCATTAGTGTAGTAGTTGGGAGGGGGGAATAGAACGGAGTAGGATTGTGGAATGTATTGTTGTCATTCTTTTCTAGAAGACCAAGGTCATCTTTTGTCTCCGCACTTTTACACCTGACCGGAACCAGCTGGGTGGAGATGCCAGCATGGAAGAAGAAGATTGGACCATGTGATGGATTGTGGGTGTGGGGACAAGATCATGAACTTTTAACTGGGTGGGATTCTGATGTAATTTACAGAATTGGGATTACACAGAGGTGCTAAAATGTCTGATTTATTAAATTGGAACCTTAAGGATTGTTTTGCCTTGGACTCTGATTTAATTCTACATGATACTTGGAACGCTGACAACCCTTACCTTATCTTACCTTACCTTACCTTACCCTGTCCTGTCCTGTCCTATCCTTGTCTGTCTGTCTGTCTGTCTGTCTGTCTGTCTGTCTGTCTGTCTGTCTGTCTGTCTGTCTACCTACCTACCTACCTACCTACCTACCTACCTACCTATCTACCTATCTACCTATCTACCTATCTATCTATCTAGCTAGCTATCTAGCTATCTAGCTATCTAGCTATCTATCATCTATCATCTATCTATCTATCTATCTATCTATCTATCTATCTATCTTCTATCTATCTATCTATCTATCTATCTATCATCTATCTATCTATCTATCTATCTATCTATCTATCTTCTATCTATCTATCTATCTATCTATCTATCTATCTATCTATCTATCTATCTATCTATCTATCTATTAACTATATGAAACCAGTACATCAAAGGAAACATTTATTTAAATTTTAACTAAAAATTTATATGTATTTACAGAAATTCAGCCTCCATTTTAGAATGAAGGCGGTCCATAAAATTTTCCTCCAAATTGCTAGGGCATTCTTCAAATTCTTTCTTAAAATCGTCTATCTCTTGGGTGTCTAAGCTTGACAACTTTGAGATCTCTGGACTTCAACTCGCAGAATTCCCCAGCCAGCCATGTTGAAATTGAAATCCACAAGTCTTACAAAGTTACGTAGTTTGGACATCCCTGATCTAGATCCATTGAAAAGGTCCAGGGCTGCTGTGATCCTTACTGGTTAAATTAAAGGCTAATGTATTCCAACATGTATTTTGCACTTAAAAAAAAGAAGTATGTTTTAATAAAGTCAGAACATAGTAACAGATAATAAACAAATTTTATGACCAGAGAAAGATAATGGAAAAAGTATTTCAAAATGCAGAGGAGTTCCTGAAAAGTTCCTGATATTAAAAGCACAAATGCAAACAAAACCAATAATGGAAGACAGACTGAGAAGTCAAGTGGCTACACCGAAATGTTAGTGAAGAGCTAAACATATATAGGAAAAGAGACACGTTGCCAAGAAAAAGTACATAAAAATACCAATAATGGAAGACAGAATGAGAACAATACCAATAATGGAAGACAGAATGAGAAGTCAAGTGGCTACACCGAAATGTTAGTGAAGAGCTAAACATATATAGGAAAAGAGACACGTTGCCAAGAAAAAGTACATAAAAATAGCTGGCTACTGTTGAAATTGTGTCAAAGTTAATATTGTAACAAAGGAGAAACAAGAACAGTTTCTTCAGGAATGCTTCAGATTAAAAGAATAAGAACTGAATTATTTTATCAGTTACTTAATGAAAATAGTGACAGGTTACAAAGAAAATATTGAAACCCCTATTCTGAATATTGTGAATTCATAAATCCGTTGTGAAGCATAGCATAAATGGGTAGGATTGAACATTGTGATTGACACAAATATAGTCAGGGAATATTGTTGCTAGCTGCAGCATTTGTAGGTCAAATACCAAAGAAGGAATTCCAGTAGAGTAGAGTAGAGTAGAGTAGAGTAGAGTAGAGTAGAGTAGAGTAGAGTAGAGTAGAGTAGAGTAGAGTAGAGTAGAGTAGAGTAGAGTAGAGTAGAGTAGAGTAGAGTAGAGTAGAGTAGAGTAGAGTAGAGAATTCTTTATTGGCCAAGTGTAATTGGATACAAAAGAAATTTGTCTCTGGTACATAAACTCTCAGTACAATATAAATAACAAAATGATAGGCCACAGATCATAAATCATTGTTACAATCATCAATAATTAATGATTAGAATCTATAAAGTTTTATTAATGAAGTTCAAATACTCACTGCATTAGAGAGCTCCTCCATTAATCAGATGTGATGAGGGCAGTTGCAGGGATGAAGTCAATTGACCCATCTCAACGAGGGCCATCATCTTCGCAATCCATGCCTCCAGCCTGGTTGGTGACTTTCTCATCCGCCTTCTGATGAGTCCCGCTGCTGACGTATCATTATTCTTCTTGTTTGCTCTTATTTTATTTTTTATTTCCTAAGGACTGCTTTGTCTTCCGCTCCCCTCCGCCTCTTTATTTCCTGAGATAGGAGACTTCCATGGAGGTACACTTGTAAGTAAACCACAGGGGGCTTCGTTGAAAAAAAAGGGAGAATACCAAATGGTGATGGCAACTGGTGTGTGTTTGCATGGATCTATTTTGTGTGGGTGAGAAGATAATTACCTTAGTACGTATAAGCCAATGAATTCTGGCTGGGATTTATACCGAGCAGAGTATCTTGACTTCTTTGATCCCTTAGCTTAATTGCAGATAGGTTCCTTGCTTTGTTAGCCACAATAGGTATCAGCCACTGATGCTGGGAAGCTGAAGCCTCTAAAAATCCAGAAATACCGCAAAATGCTGATGGAAGGAGACAGGAAAATGCAACTCATAAGCAGCTGGGCATGTGACAACGGGTAAATTTTAAAAAGGCAGAATTAGGGAACAAAGAATGAGAAATGGCATGTTTTCACATGCATATTTAGACCCAAATGTCTATGAAGATTCTCAGTCATCCAGGTCATTGTGGTCCCAAAGGTGCTTTGGCCAAAACTAGTCAAAGAGGCTATCTACATTAAGACTGAACAGCCCTCTCTCAATAGAGGGAGGGGGGGTTGAAACCACCTATCACCTATCTCTATAGTCCTTTCAGCAGTTCCAAGAAGGTTCCACACTCAGTTGCATTATTAAGGTGACCCTGATGGCAAAGATAAACCTCCAAGTGGCCTCAGCAACTCCCAGAAAGAGTGCTAATGACCAGATGGCTGCAAGGCAGGAACATGCAGTCACTAGAGGCAAGGGAGGAGGGGCCTCACCAGTCTCCCCAGGGAAAGGATTTTAGATAATTTTCTTAAAATAATTAAAGCCAGGGTAGTTGCTACCAGATTTCAAGTCACAGTGGGTTGGTGTCTGCTCTCAGTATTAACTAGGAGGAGGCCAGAGAACTAGGGGCCTCTTTTGCATAAGGATTTTTTCGCCTTTTAAGAGTTAAGCAAGGGTTAACAAGGGAAGAATTTCTTATGCAAATGAGGCAAGTATTCTCTCGCCTCCTGTAGAGGGCATTTTTAGATGCTTTTTAGAGTTTTCTAGGAGTGACTAGCTCAGTCTGACTTCAGAGCTCTGGCTTTTCAAGAGGGCAGGGTAGGGCAGGGAGAAGCAGAGTTGAAATCATCTCTGAAACAGCAGAGTGTGTGGGGAGGGGGGAGCAATTCAAAAAGTTTGATCGGAAGGCAGCAGGGGAAGTGGGGGGGGGTATGGCAGAGGAGCTGCTTTCAAGCCTTTGGAAAATATATCCAATCCAACTTCTGTGTTTGTGTTTGAGAGTGAGTGAATGAGAGAAGGATCGAAGTTCTCTGTCTGCTTGTGTCTGTTTGAGAGAGGGGGAGGGAAGGAGAGAGGGAGGAAGGAGGGGGAGGGAGAAGAAAAAGAATGGGAAAACTTATTTTGCAAGGGGGAAAAATGCTGTCGCTTTAAATCGGAACTTAGCATGCCTGGCTGTGGAATTCTGGGAGTTGAAGTCCACAAGTCTAAAAACAGCCTCACCGGGGCTAAAGCTGACCGCATGTCACTGCTGCAAGGAATATAAATCCTTCCATCATCTACCAAACAGTCTGAACTGAAGAAGCTTCTTGGATGAGAAGTGAAATATCTTCGTCCGGTTGCCTTTTGATAAAGCACCTTTGGTAGTATACAGAGCCAGTTTTGTCTAGTGATTCAGGAACCAGATAAGAGGCCAGTTATAGTGCTGCCTTAGGAATGAAAGTCAGCTGGGTGGGTCAGTCTCACTCTTTCTCAGTCAAACTCACCCAAAGCTGGGCTGCAGGTTCGGGAGAATCCATAGCTAACATTATGGCCAGTTCGGAGAACCTCCAAATCCCACCCCTGGCTGATCCCACCCACCATGCCCCGCCACTGCTGTCCCAGACTCCCAGGAGTCTCCATGCAGCCCATTTTGGAGGCTCAGGGACGGGGGAAAACAGGCCTCCCAGAAGTCCCCTGGAACCCGGGGAAAGCAATTTTTGTCGTCCCAGAGGCTTGAGGAAAGCCTCCGGAGCATAGGGAAGGCAAAAACGCCCCCTCCCCCACCATGTTGCAGGAAGCAGACTAATCCATGCCCACCATAGCCACGCCCACCCAGCAACCGAGCAGATAACCCATGGCTGAATTTTTTCAAGCCCACCCCTGAACTCACCAGACGGTGGTGTTGTGAGACAATAGGAGGAGGAAGGTACATCTTGGATATGCTTTCCAGTTTGAGTTATTTGAAAAAAAATAAATAGCAGGATACAAACAACAAATAAACAAGCTATACTCCAGCCACGGCTTCCATTCTGGCCTTTGCCAGATATCGCTGATCCAGTTAGGAATTGCTCTGTCTGTGTTACAAAACTCTGGGCGATCCCTAGATGGCAGAAAAGAGATACAGAAGGATCCCATTATTTGATGTCTCAGTTTTGAGTTTTGTAGGCCAGACAGGACAATTGTAATTGCCTGTGATATCACCCCAACCATGAATGCACCACTATTGGTACATTCACCTCAGAGAATGAAGTCATCTGCTTTTTTTTTTCTTTTTTAAGTTTCTTGTCACTTCTAAGACCCTGTCTTCATGCTTCTGAGAAAATATGGTTCTAGCATACTGATGAAAGAAATGTCCTTCTGGGTTCGGCTCCAAGTGGGGAAAAAGACACTGGAGACATGGAGGCTGCTTGGAAAGATGGTTTTAATGGTGGACAGGACCACATGGCTTGAGCCCTGGACAGAAAAGGTGATCACATGCTTCAATGTTGGTGGAGAAGAAGAGAAGGGCTGAGGGAGGGGCTTGCTAGGCTTTTTATAACCTGTTTAGTCCCACCTCTCTGTTTCCTGTTCCTGTGTAAAAAATGTATTCTGATTGGTTGTCAGACTCCCATAGGGCCATGCAGGGGCAACTCTCTAGGCTGTGTTTTGAATCCAGGTTTGGTTGAGTTCTCAGATGTCATGTGGTCAGTTGAGTAAAGGGCCAATATTATCATGCCTTTACTCCCATCCCCCCTGGGGCTGCAGTGGAGAAGTCTTTATTATGCAAAAGGGACTAGCTTGGCCTTCTTAATGGCCCATTAACAGTTGGGATGGGCAGGAAGCTGCAGGCAACTATTCTGTCTTTTAAAACATGTTTCTTTCTTTTCATATCCAGAGAAATATTCTGCCTTTTCAATATTTCCTAGGATATTTCATTTTTCTGGGAGAGGGCTGGATGATAGCTTCCCACAATACATAATAAATGGGAAAGAAACGTTGGATCATTTCTGCGCAGTTCCCAAAATTGGTATTGGCTACTAGCCTTCTCTCCAAAGAGTCTGTATGCTTCCATACTTTATTCAAAAGAGAAGGGAGACCAAAAATTTTGGGGGGTGGGAGTGGATTTCAACGCCACTTCTATGATGGATTATTTAGGAAATTGTTCTGAGGCTGGCTTGAGTATAAGAAGTATTTTTTCTTCAGCACATGAAAAAAAATAGGAGCCAACAAATAATTTGTGTTTTAATGTTCACCCCACTTTTAAGACACCGTGCCCATTTTGAAGAAGAATCTATAAATCTATAAAGAGGACATTGGATGGAAAAGCGAACAGCAATCATTATCCCTTGTAACGAGTTCCACCCATTCCTAGTTGTGTGATTCAAACAGCTCTTTTACCCTGTCAGTTTTCCAGCTCCCAGAATATTTATACAGGAAAGCTCCTGAAATAAGGGTTATGACTCAATAAGAAGTGCTAAATAATAAAAGCTAGGATGGAGGGATAGAATTAACTACTGGGAATGCTGATCTTGGTGCCACCTATAATTTATAGGTAAAATTCGGTATATAACACTCCATCACTCTTTATTGTCAGGCTGTGCTCATTCAGATATGAGAAACTGTGTGTCTTATTAAATAGACTTTAGCCTAGCCTCACCTTCTTAATTTTCAGGAATTTACAGCCACACCAAGCTTCTTTTTGGTTAACCATTTAGAATCAGCTGCATTTTGGGGGAAGTAAACTAAATAGTGCAAGGACATTTAGATAATATGTTGATTGCTGTCGATGTATAGTCTTTGCAGCCAGAGATCTGTAGGATGGGGATCAATCATGTCAAAAGAGTAGATATGACTAGATCACTGGTGGGTTTCAAAAATTGTTCGAACCTACTCTGTGGGTGTGGCCTCCTTTGTGGGAGTGGCTTGCCGCCCATGTGACCGGATGGGAGTGGCTTGCAGCCCATGTGACCGGATATGAAGATGCCGACGACACTTGTCAGAACCACCTTAAATTACCTCACACACAGCACTGGCATGCATAAGAATATGATGTAAACTTGTTTTTTAAAAGGCATCTTTGGTTTGCGTTAAAACAGCTTCAACACACGCAATGTTCTGATTGCACCACAAACGCAGTAATCATCCTTACCTTTCACAGAGGCACTGAGTTTTATAAATATGAGCATGATGGTGTAGAATAATCATATCCAAGGACCAGTGGTGGGTTTCATAAAATTTTGGAACCTCTTCTGAAGGTGTGGCCTGCTTTCCAGGTCCACTGGTGGAACCTCTTCTAACCGGTTCGGTAGATTTGACGAACCGGTTCTACCGAATAGGTGCAAACTGGTATGAACCCACCTCTGGAACTAGATGATTAAAACCTCTGCCCCTTTTAATATGTGCCATTTGCTTCATATGTAAGAAAGGATGGGCCTCTAATTACTTGGTGATTACACCTTTGCGATGCTGTTGATCCTATTTTGAAGACACTCACATAAGCCACGCTTTATCTCCTACAGATACGACATTCTAGTATTTTGATCAAATCCCAAGCAATAACCCAATATCACACACAATTGATTCCCTGCCACCAAGGGTAATGATATTATTTTGGCAGAACAAACTGTCACAACATTCAGCTTTTACGTACTACAATCTTGATGCAAAAGGGGGGCCCTTCCAGAAATAAGCCCTGAAAGT
Source organism: Thamnophis sirtalis (assembly GCF_051295495.1). Classification (NCBI taxonomy): domain Eukaryota; kingdom Metazoa; phylum Chordata; class Lepidosauria; order Squamata; family Natricidae; genus Thamnophis; species Thamnophis sirtalis. The sequence continues at coordinate 126,236,129 of NW_028261386.1, forward strand.
CAGAGATGGAGACAAGGCTTGATGCAATAAATAAGTAACACTATTATAGATCTGCTTATATAGCAAGAAGAGCTGATGACAGGTGGACCAAGGCAGTCATAGAATGGATCCCACTTGATAAAAAGCATCCACGAAAGAGGCCTAAAGTTGCGTGTTGTACTAGTAAAAGCAAATTGGATATAAGCTGTAAACTGTGAGTTGGGGGGTGGGGAAAGGGGAAGAAATGCTTAGATATCTTACTAACTGAATTTGTTTCAGAATATGTCATAAAGGTGTAATGTTATTGGAGGTTTATTGAAGCTGCGAATGAATGCCAGTAGCTGGCTGTGTCTTTAAACACAAATGATTTTAGATAAAAACATGTTTGAATAATTGTAATTCAATGAGAATTGTGGTACAGTGATAGCAAAATACACAATTTTTCTTTTTTTGATTTAAAAGGTACAATTCAATTTGAATGAAGTATATGTAAGGATGTAAGGATTGTGGAAGAAAGGCACGAAACGTATTTGTAACCAATCGACATGATTTCTACAAGATGTAACAAAAGATGAGTCTTTTTTTTTGCATTTTTGTTTAACTAAAACAATAAAAAAAATTCGAAGAAAGAGAGAGAGAGAGAGAGAGAGAGAGAGAGAGAGAGAGAGAGAGAGAGAGAGAGAGAGAGAGAGAGAGAGAGAGAGAGAGAGCGCTAAAGTAAAATGGCTTGATGACATCAGCTAGTATTGCAGCCCCAATTGACAGAAGACAGACCAAGATTTGGTCTTGGTATTTGGTATTGCTTGGAAACATGCAGAAGAGTCCTTCCTCCTGCAGTGGGTAGATAATGGCTAAAATGTTGCTGCTGTTGTTGTTGTTGTTGTTGCTGTTATCTGCTTATATACATAAATTCCATTGTAATTGAGAAACAAAATAGCAAAAGACACCTTTTGACAGTCACGTTAAAGAAACCAATAGAGAGAAAAGTTTGTTTGATACAAAGTTTTTATGTCTTTATAGCAATCAAGTGTTAAACATCTCTGAATGACAATGACACAAAGGTAAGCAAATCCAAGTCAGTTCTAACCAAGTTCACACACAAACACACACACACACAATTACCCCACTCAGTTCCACCCACAACTCCACGCAGATGACACCCCTAACGAACAGCAACAATCACCATGACCCTCAGCCACACATCCACTCAATGTCATCATTGCCTCCTTCCTGATCAGCTGCACCTGAGCAGAAGGGTTACTTCAGAGTAGGCAGTTGCACCCAAGTGGAAGAGTTACTTCAGAGTAGGCTCTGAAGTGTAGCTGTTGTCCAGGCGGTGCTCCTGCAGAGTTGTGAGTGAAGCCACGCAGAGCCACATGCAACTACTGGCTTCGCCTACTTCAGAGAGGGGAGGGGAGAGGTTTCGGCGGTGGCCCCAATGGCGTTAGCAGCAATGGTGGCATTGGCAGCGTTTAAGCATGGCCGAGCGGGTGTGGCATTGGTGATGGAGGGGCTCCCCCTTGAATGGCAGCTTGAGGGCTGACAAAAAACACAACTGGCAACAAGGGAATGATCCACAGGAAGTTTTAAAATGTTTAAAACTTTGAAAAGTATTTTCTGCATTGTCTATATAGGCCCCTATTGTCTATAGAGCAAATCAGGTTCATATATAAGATATTAAAATATACCAAAGAGGCTTTGAGGGACTCAGAAAAATAAATATTTTGGTTTGTGTGGTTTTTTTATTTGTTTATTGAACATACAAAGGCCTTACTAATACTATGCAATACCTATGTGCTCACACAGACTTACTTCCTTTCTCATTCATTTCTTTCTCCTTCCTTCCTTCCTTCCTTCCTTCCTTCCTTCCTTCCTTCCTTCCTTCCTTCCTTCATCATTCATTCCCTCCCTCCCTCCCTCCCTCCCTCCCTCCTTCCTTCCTTCATCATTCATTCCCCCCTCCCTCCCTCCCTCACTCACTCACTACCTACCTACTTCCTTCCTTCCTTCCTTCCTTCCTTCCTTCCTTCCTTCCTTCCTTCCTTCCTTCCTTCTCATCTTACTTTGTTTAGGAGGCAAAGTAGCCTAGTTCAAACATCATAGCAAGCCATAATAACATACATAATCCAGTAAGCCTAAGACTGACAAGCCATATTATAGGTTTGCATTATATGTGAATCAGGCTGCCTCAACTGGAAGGCGATCTAATTATCATTACCATTCTTGTAATTATTATCATTATATTCAACCACAGCCTTTAAAAAAAATGATTCAGAAGTGTATTAAACCTTGTAGGAGCATAGCACTTCTCTGGTCTTCCCGAATGCAGGCAAGTCTCTCCCCCCCCCCCCCCCCAGACTTTCATATGAGCAAAATAACAACAATGTGTCAGCTTGTAGAGTTCTGTTAACAGCTCCTTAAAACTATTGCATTTGGGATAGGAGGACAGCAAACCTGTGTCCTGATTTTTTTTGAATGGGACAGTCTTGTAGAGATAATTTTTGAAGGCTGCACAGACCTAATAAGCATTTTTTGTTGGTTATAAGCATTTCAATTATTGGAGGGAAGGAGAATGCACAGTTTAGGGCTGCGTTTGTTAACCTTAAGACTTTTAAGATGTGTGGACTTTAACTTGCGCTCTACATGGGGCAGCCCTTGAAGAGCATTCGGAGACTTCAGCTCGTCCAGAATGCAGCTGCGCGAGCTATTGTGGGTGCACCTCGGTACACCCACGTTACACCTATCCTCCGCGAGCTGCACTGGTTACCGATTGGTCTCCGGATACGCTTCAAGGTGCTAGTTGTCACTTATAAAGCCCTTCATGGTATTGGACCTGGGTACTTGAGAGACCGCCTGCTGCCAATTACCTCCAATAGACCCATTAGATCCCACAGATTAGGCCTCCTCCGGGTTCCGTCTACCAGCCAATGTCATCTGGCTACCACCCGAGGGAGGGCCTTCTCTGTGGCAGCTCCGGCTCTTTGGAACGAACTCCCCGCAGAGATTCGGACCCTCACCTCTCTCCAGGCCTTCTGAAAAGCCGTTAAAACCTGGCTGTGTCGGCAGGCCTGGGGTCGATGAGTTCCCTTCCCCTCTCGAATCATGTGGCTGTTGGTTGTTTTTTAAATGCCCTGTACTTTTGTAGTTTTTGTGTTTTTCCCTTCCCCTCCTTCGGGTTTGTGCGCTGCCCTGAGTCCCGTAGGGAATAGGGCGGCATATAAATAAAATGAAACTCAAACTCAAACTCAAACTTGCAGAATTCCTCAGACAGAGTGAGAAACACTGACTACTCTAGGTATATATTTACTCTATTCTTTCATTACGATTAAAAAAAATATACATCACACAAAAAATAATGTATATTGAAAACAAGCAATTTTACATAAGCAAGATACAGGTAAATCACGTTCCATGCCTTCTCTAAAGAGAAGAGTGCAGGGAAGCAGGAAATTGTTTATGAACAGAACTTTAATTAAACTGAGCTGTAGGCAAATTTGAAAAGGTGACAAGGCAGCTAACAAAGGAGATGAAATGTTACCCTCCTCGTCTTCCTATGTGGCGTTTGTGAAACTATAATATGAGGGAGTCTGTTAGCAAATTGAATAGTTAGGAATAGATTGTGTATCAATGGACTTGTATAATAATATATATTGGTCAGAGGTGGGTTCCTACCAGTTCGCACCTATTCGGTAGAACCGGTTCATCAAATCTACCGAACCGGTGAGAAGAAGCTCCATCAGTGGACCCAGAAAGCAGGCCACACCTACAGAAGAGGTTCCAAACCTTTTTGAAACCCACCACTGGTCCTTGGATATGATTATTCTACAATATCATGCTCCTATTTATATAACTCAGGGCCTCTGTGAAAGGTAAGGATGACTACTGCGTTTCTGGTGCAATCAGAACATTGCGTGTGTTGAAGTTGTTTTAACGCAAACCAAAGATGCCTTTGAAAAAACAAGTTTACATCCTATTCTTATGCATGCCAGTGCTGTGTGTGAGGTAATTTAAGGTGGTTCTGACAAGTGTCGTCGGCATCTTCATATCCGGCCACATGGGCGGCAAGCCACTCCCATCCGGTCACATGAGCGGCAAACCACTCCCACAAAGGAGGCCACACCCACAGAGTAGGTTCGAACAATTTTTGAAACCCACCACTGATATTGGTGATCTAAACTTGGCACATGTTTATCAGGGAGAAAAGGTCCAGCGCATAGTGCCCACCAAATGTTGCTCCCTGGATGACAAAGCCCATAATGTATCCATTCTAGTGGGATCTGGTAGGACAGATAGATGAAATTGGGATGAGGCATTCCCTACAAATAATCCCGTCCCGTGCTATGCGGGACATTAATCTCACGGGGTTGTTGTGGGGGAAATAGGAGGAGGAAGGAGTGCTGGACATATTTGCTTCCTTGAGTTGTTTCTAAAAAAAAAAAAAAGATAAAGGTGGAATATAAATAAATAAATTTAATTTATTAATTTGAGAGTGCATATCTGTGTGTGCTGTCCTCATTAAGCAGGGATTTCGCGGTGGAAAACACTGGATGAAGAACGTATAGCGGTTTTCCTTTGCATTCAGCCCTGTTAACTGCAGTGTGACTGCTTTACATGTCGGAATTGGAGCTGAGAAAGAAAAAAGAAATTAATTCAGTCTGAATATTTACAGAGATGCATCCAATTCATACTTCTCTACTCAGAAATTTTCACTCTCCTACACTAACTTAAAACTCCAAAAGGTTGCAAATTTCCCATCCAATAGATTTCCAGAGGCCATACCCAAATCCACATATTTTAGCGGCATGTAATAAAATTAGAATCAATAGAAAGTTTTGCAGGGGGGGGGGAGTTTTGAAAAAAAAACACCTTTTATCATCTAGCCCAGTGTTTCTCAACCTTGGCAACTTGAAGATGTCCGGACATCAAGTCCCAGAATTCCCCAGCCAGCGAACACTGGCTGGGGAATTCTGGGAGTTGAAGTCCGAACATCTTCAAGTTGCCAAGGTTGAGAAACACTGATCTAGCCTCATATCTCGCTTGCCAAATATTTCAATGTTTCTGTCATTGCCAGCTCCCTCTTTAGAACCTTGGGATTTCCCAAGCCGAAGTGTTTTCCTGTACTGACCCTTATTCTTAGCAATGTTCTCCCATGTCTTAATAACTGCTTCTGTTTTGTAAGCCTAAACATCTCTGTTTGTAAGCCTCTTTCCTATCCATTTGATGCTATGTCTTTTGGCTACGAATCCTGGCAAGTAGCCCATGGCTTAAGCTGGCTGCTATTTAGTTAAACAGGATGATGAGAGGCTGATTCTGAAGCACAGCCACAACAATCATTGGGTAAGTCACCTTAATCATATTGCCAAAGGCCCTGCTTCTTGAACCTTTAAATGATCTGATACTTAGTGTGCAGAGTGCTAGCCATACTACAGGCCATGTGAAAGATCTCAGGCTTCCAGATGCAACTGTAGGAAGTTAAAAAGCCACCCACTCTACTAGAAAATGAAATATTTAAGGAAATATTAAAAGGGCAGAATATTTCCTCTAAAAGGGAGGCAGAAACTCACCACCCCCTTTTGTCAATGGGCTATTAAGGCCTGAGCCAGTCTATTCTACATAACAAAGATCTACCCCCTTCAGGCAGACCCATCTAACAAACAGAAACTCACCCCAAGGCACCTGGGAAAAGTACATCAGCCAGCAAGGCAAACAAGCTTGGGCAGCCTACAAAGTTAGCTAAGAGCTGGGAGTCTGTCAATCAATCAGAATGCATTTCTTACACAGGAACAGGAAGCTCTGGGGTGGGACCCAGAGAGAGCATCAAACCAGGGCACTCTTAGCATCTCAGCCCTTTTCTGCTCCGGAACTCAATCCATGTGATTCTGCTCAGCAGCTCAAGCCATGTGATCCCGTCCACCATGAAACCATCTTTCCAAGCAGCCGCCTCCATGTTTCCAGTGTCTTTTTCCCCACTTGGAACTGAAACCAGATGGACATTTCTTCCAACACAACTATTAGTATTTGGTTCCAAGACCTACTGTGCTGATCGTTCTTTTGTCTAAATTAAATCTTTCATTGCCTTGATATTTGCTCTCCTGGACACTTACAGGACATGATGCTTCTTATGCACAGCAAGCATAGGACTGATGCTGCCTACCCACCCACGTTTTCACATTTTATTTGGCAAAGTGCGAGCTTTCCCACAGTCCACCAAACAATTGAAAGAAAAGACAGATAATTAACTTCCCCATGAATATTCATAGACACTCTTCTGTTATTCAAGGAAAATTTTCACTGAGCGGCAGGCCATTGTACTACAGAGAGCAAATGAAAAACAAAACAACGTAGTTAGGCTGCAAGCAAAGGAATAGTAAAGCACTGGGATATGTACTAGTAAGCTTGGACAGCAATTTCTCTACCTAGGAATGGAACATCTGGAAAATCATTTGTAACAGGGCTTTACTGGTAAGCTTTTGAGTAAACTTTGAAAACTTCCTGGTTAAAGTATTAAAAAACGGTCATTTCTTTGTTTAAGAAATGATAAGCTGTATTTGCAAGACATGGAATCAGTGGTGGGTTGCAGGTGGTATGCCTCGGTACGGGAGTATCAGAGCCTGCCCGGAGCACCGGATACCATTCCAGTACAGTGCTCTGGAGGACCCACCCATCTGCTCAAGCTCCTTATCTGTCCTTTAAAGCCTTCGGCGCTTCTGCGCATGCGCATGGCACGTACAGTGCCTGCGCGACACTCCTCCGAGCAGCTAGAGTGTTGTGGAGGCTTGCGAAGGCGTCGCTGGAATGTACGATGCATGCACGCACTGTGCGCATTGCATGGGTTCATGTGGAGGACACCCGGTTGCAACGGGATTCGGAACCCACCACTGCATGGAATGGAGGGTAATTATCAGGTCGTGCAAATGAGATTAAATTATTGTTCTGCCTTGAAGCTGCCTATTCTTTTTTAATCAGGTGGTTTGTTGGATAGATTTACAGGGTGCTTTTGTGTTGGGTTGCAAATATTTTAATTAATAAATATATAAGTCAGAAAATGCGTAGGCGTCTGCGTTTGTGTGTGTGTAGATCAGAGGTGGGATTCAAATAATTTAGCAACCGGTTCTCTGCCCTAATGATTTCTTCCAACAACCAGTTCACCAAACTGCTTAGAAAGTTAACAACCGGTTCTCCCGAAGTGGTGCGAACTGGCTCAATCCCACCGGTGTAGATGTAGATTCCAGCAGTAAATCTTAATACTGGGAACAGCTTTGAGGCTGAACCAAAGTAGGCCTCAGGCTTGAATCAAACTAGGGTTTTATGATATTAAGCTTTAACTGTTCATATATAGAAATTGCAAAGGTTTGCTTTTAGGACATCGTGCGGTTAGACACGGGTTAGAGGCACATGAAAACTGCTGAAGCAAAGTCTCTATTTTAATGTATTTGCTGGCTTGACTGTCTGGAAGACACATTTAAGTTCCTCAAAATAAGAGCTACCCTGCTCCGTTAGCTGACTATGTATTATAACTTCCTGTAGACATAATATTGGTGTAACTCATGGGCAAATCTTGAAGGGTGTTTCCAAAACTAACAGATGGCTTTATCTGAACGCGATAAACTATATAAGGGATTTCCTGCCTGCCACTCAGGTTTCAGGTCATTTATTCTTTGCTATGAACCTGCGCAAATAAACTATTCCTTCCCTGAAGAGCTGGCTTGCATGTCCTGTTTTTTCTACAACAGTTTTGGCTTTGCCTTCTAGTAAAAAGAACATACACACTTGTTCACTTGGTTTCAGACTGACCTTCAAGTCCAATTTGTACTACCTAGCTGAGTGAATAGGCTCTCAGCATATGGCATTTACTTGTGAATTAGGATAGAGCAGCGTGGAATTAGCTGCAGGAAATGGACTTCAGAGGGTCTGTAATTGCATAGCTAACATCATGTAAGCCAACAATTCTTGGCTTATAAATTCATCGAAGTCAGGAACTGTGTTTACCTCTACCTCTGCATAAAGGTATCAAATCAAATCAGAGCCAATTCAACCTAAAAACAGTATTTGAAGCATGTGTCATCAGGGCGCTCCAGCCAAGCTAGAGAAAAGAATGAAGCTGCTGCAAATTTGAAAGAGCTTGTAAAGAACTAACCTGGATGCTAGGAATCTGCATATTCAGGATTTGTACTTAGCAGAATATTTAAAAAAAAACCAAGAAAGTGTATGAATAAGTAAAGAGGGGGGGGGCAGTTGGAAAAAATATACCTCAGGACCGTATTGGTTGGAAAAATGTGGAAGAGACCTTCAACCTGCAATGGATAGAGAGTGGCCAGGAGGAGGAGGAGGAGGAGGAGGAGGAGGAGGAGGAGGAGGAGGAGGAGGAGGAGGAGGAGGAGGAGGAGGAGGAGGAGGAGGAAGAGGAGGAGGAGGAGGAGGAGGAGGAGGAGGAAGAAGAAGAAGAAGAAGAAGAAGAAGAAGAAGAAGAAGAAGAAGAAAGGCAGAGGAGGAGGAGGAGGGAGAAGGAGGAGGAGGAGGAGGAGGAGGAGGAGGAGGAAGAGAGGAGAAGGAGGAGTGAGGCTTTTTAAGAAGACAAGAGAAAAAAATAAAGGCTTCACTTAGCCTAACAGTTAGAAAGATTACCTAAAAGATTATAGGAGTCAGAGGTGAAAGCAAAATGTGCTCCCATGTTACACCCCCTTTAGGCGGCCTGCACTGGTTGCCAGTTGTCTTCCAGGTGCGATTCAAGGTACTAATTATGACCTTTAAAGCGCTCCATGGCTTAGGCCCAGGATACCTGCGAGACCACCTACTGCCACCGGTAGCCTCCCATCGTCCAGTGCGATCCCACAGAGTTGGCCTCCTCAGGGTGCCGTCGGCCAGACAGTGTCGGCTAGCGACCCCCAGGGGGAGAGCCTTCCCTGTGGGAGCGCCCTTCCCTCTGGAATGAGCTGCCCCCGGAGCTTCGTATAATCCCCGACCTCCGGTCCTTCCGACGCGCCCTAAAAAGTTGGCTTTTCCAACAAGCCAGCTTGGCCTGAACAAAACAAAATAAATGATTGATTATTGTTAATTTTGATCAATTTTTTTTAAAAAAATGTTATTATTAATTCTAATTGGGTTCGTTTGGGATATTCTATTTAATTCTTTTTAACTTTTGTAATATGTGTTTTTTTTAAATGTTGTACGCCACCCTGAGTCCTTGGGAGAAGGGCGGCATATAAATCCAATAAACCAAACCAAACCAACCAGCCAAACCAAACCAAAATGTACAAGGCTTTCCCACTGTTAATGTTCTGCCTAGATCCTAAATTGCCAATCTAGGAAGGTAATTAACCCAGGGTGTCATTTGGAGAGAGAACTGAGTCTAAGAAAGCAAGAAATACAGGTCAAACTCAAAAAATTAGAATATCGTGCAAAAGTTAATTTATTTCAGTAATGCAACTTAAAAGGTGAAACTAATATATGAGATAGACTCATTACATGCAAAGCAAGATAGTTCAAGCCATGATTTGTCATAATTGTGATGATTAAGGCTTACAGCTCATGAAAACCCCAAATCCACAAACTAGGAAAATTAGAATATTGTGAAGAGGTGCAATATTCTAGGCTCAAAGTGTCCCACTCTAATCAGCTAATTAAGCCATAACACCTGCAAAGGGTTCCTTAGCCTTTAAATGGTCTCTCAGTCTGGTTCAGTAGGAGTCACAATCATGGGAAAGACTGCTGACCTGACAGTTGTGCAGAAAACCATCATTGACACCCTCCATAAGGAGGGAAAGCCTCAAAAGGTAATTGCAAAAGAAGTTGGATGTTCCCAAAGTGCTGTATCAAAGCACATTAATAGAAAGTTATGTGGAAGGGAAAAGTGTGGAAGAAAAAGGTGCACAAGCAGCAGGGATGACCGCAGCCTGGAGAGGATTGTCAGGAAAAGGCCATTCCAAAGTGTTGAGGACTTTCACAAGGAGTAGACTGAGGCTAGAGTCAGTGCATCAAGAGCCACCACACACAGACGGATCTTGGACATGGGCTTCAAATGTCATATTCCTCTTGTCAAGCCGCTCCTGAACAGCAAACAACATCAGAAGCATCTTACCTGGGCTAAAGAAAAACAGACCTGATCTGTTGCTCAGTAGTCCAAAGTCCTCTTTTTTGATGAGAGCAACTTTTGCATCTCATTTGGAAACCAAGGACCCAGAGTATGGAGGAAGAATGGAGAGGCACAGACTGCAAGATGCTTGAAGTCCAAGGTGAAGTTTCCACAGTCTGTGTTGATTTGGGGAGCCATGTCAACTGCTGGTGTTGGTCCACTGTGCTTCATTAAGTCCAGGGTCAACACAGAGTACATATGCATGCTTACACTTTTCAGAGGTCCGATATTGTTCTATGTACAATCCTTGTTTTATTGATTGCATGTAATATTCTAATTTTCTGAGATTGTGGATTTGGGGTTTTCATGAGCTGTAAGCCATAATCATCACAATTATGACAAATCACGGCTTGAACTATCTTGCTTTGCATGTAATGGGTCTATCTCATATATTAGTTTCACCTTTTAAGTTGCATTACTGAAATAAATGAACTTCTGCACGATATTATAATTTTTCGAGTTTCACCTGTACCTAGGGTGTGGCATCTGGGGGAATTGATCATGATGGGAAGATAACTGGAAGAGCTAATGAACAGATGACAAGGATTTGGATTGGGGACAGCAGGAAGAAGGTGCAAGAGAAATTAGTTCCAAGAAAAGGCAAGCAATCCAAAGAAGTGAGACTTTTTTTCCCCCTCAAGGCAGTTGTGGCTGAAAATCTGTGCCAACAGGTAATCTGGAAAAATTGGACTGTGCTATGCATATATTGCATATTGAAAAAACCCTGTCCCATTCTTTTCTCTCTCATTTTCTGACTGCCTTTGTTTTCTCGGGTTGGCTAATCAAAATATAAAATCAATTCTCAAAATACTGCAGCCTCGTACATAATAATTTTAAAATGAGGTAGCTCATGTAGAATTTTAAGCTTCTTACAGCACTCGATTCCATAAAGCTGTTGTGTTCAAGGCCACAAGTGAAGGGTCAAGTTTCCCCCGTGCTTCATTATGAGTGCTTCCCAGTGAATCATATTGGATCTAATCTGAAAGTCATGGGTTGGATGGCTCGTGACTTGAGCCGAGGTGGCGCAGTGGTTAAATGCAGCACTGCAGGCTACTTCAGCTGACTGCAGTTCTGCAGTTCGGCTGTTCAAATCTCACCGGCTTAGGGTTGACTCAGCCTTCCATCCTTCCGAGGTGGGTAAAATGAGGACCCGGATTGTTTTTAGGGGCAATATGCTGACTCTGTAAACCGCTTAGAGAGGGCTGAAAGCCCTATGAAGTGGTATATAAGTCTAACTGCTATAATGACTTAGAGAAGACTGTGGAAACAATATTCTTTTTATGCTTTTGTAGTCCTTTAATTTGGGGTAAAGTCAGGGTGACTGGATAGAGCTGGGCATTTACTGGCTGGATGCCCTTCCTGATGCCTACATGGAGTCTGAAACAGATATTTTCTCTTTGTGTCTAGAGAGAAACATCTGCCACTCCAAGAATTGAACTCTCAACCTTTTAAGCAGGAGGCAAGTGTCTTCACCAGTAAGTCTCTTGGATGTGTTATAATAGAAGATGGATAAAAGTTAACTTAAATAAAAGAACCCCATTCCAAGAATTGTTCTCACATAAGCAAAGTTAAATAGCAGGTGGTTTATCTACTTCTTACCAACATATCCTTAAACTTCCCCAGCTGCGCAAAGCCAAAAAACATTGCAATACGTCACAAAATGTCACAGGACACAATCAAGTTTGACACCTGTGCCTTACAGATTGAAACAATCCAAATACTGCCTCCATATCTTTATCTGCATTTCAATTAATGTCTCATTAAAATTCTTGACTATTAAAATTAGTTGGAAACAAACACTTTAAAAAAAACTTTAAAAATTATGAATTCTCCTAAAACTTTTAATTGGACTTAATATGTTCCCTTGGAAAAATGAATAACAGCAACTAGTGTTACCTTTAGGAAGCATATGTCTTTCTCTTGTTATTCAAAAGAAGATTTGATCAAAAATAATAATAAAAAAGTTTAAAAAGAAGATTTGATCTTCTATAGTTAACCTGACAAGTGTTGGATCTGTTATTATCTATTATGATGCAGAAGTGCTAAATTGAATGGAGATTTATAGATTTGCACTTTATATCTAATTCTTGGGAATTAGGAATAGGAAACAAAAAAATTAAGATTCCACTTGTAATGCCATTAATTATGGAGTCATGAATTTCCCACAAACTGAAGTTGAATAGACAGATTCCATGGAATAACATTATATTTGAGCAGAATTGATATGTAAGTCCTATTGGTAACCACACGCATGAGTAGCCCTAAAGACAATAACTTAAAGTTGGTTAAAGGATTCAACTGAGGCCATATTTATTAAATACAATAGGATTTATATGGAGGACATTGTGACATATGCATCATTCTAGCCTTAAAGAGCCTAGATTATAACTACACTTTTCAGAAAAGTAGGAAATTGTCCTCTTGATGTCTCACAAATCAGTGTTGGATGAATCGAATTAGTGTAAGTTCACTAGTGATCCATCTCAGATACTCCTTCATTCTTCCCTCAATGGCCACTGCTGTTAAGAGATTTCAAATTTTGACCTAAGTAGCAAAGCAGCCAATGGCCATTTACCTGTTGGCACTTCTGGGCTCAAGGCTCAGTGGGAGGCAGGGTAGACGATGGAGATACTCCTCTCATCTTTTCTTGCTATGGATTTCTGAGAACTGTAGTTGGAAGGCATGACAGCATGGAAGTTTGTCAAACTTCAATCCCATGGGAGTCACGAATCTCCAATTTTGGACACATTCTGTTAGTTAGCCCATTCAAAGTACATCGATTCAAAAATGGTTACTTTATGATGTACCATTTCATCCAGTTGAAGGTTACAAGGTATGAAACAGGCACTAATGTCTTAGTATTGTATACGTAGGGAGGTGCCATGCACACATCTGTATAATTACAGAACTCCATTCATTTACATTACATAGATCCACTTGTAGAGTTTGGTTGAGATACAAGATCTGAGCCAGAGAACCACAAGCTCGGGCCACAGAATAGCAATAGCAATAGCAGTTAGACTTATATACCACTTCATAGGGCTTTCAGCCCTCTCTAAGCGGTTTACAGAGTCAGCATATTGCCCCCAACAACAATCTGGGTCCTCATTTCACCCACCTCGGAAGGATGGAAGGCTGAGTCAACCCTGAGTCGGTGAGATTTGAACAGCCGAACTGCAGAACTGCAGTCAGCTGAAGAATGGAGAATCAACTAAGCTACAAAGTTTAGTAACTGGCTTCGGAGCACTCTTACTCTTTCTCTGTCAATCTTTTATGGAAACACAATTAGGTGAGCCTCCAATATACAGTCTTGTAAAAAATATAAATGGAAAAAAAAACTACACAAGTATTTCATCGTTCACCTCTCTACTGTAATCCTTTTCTGCAAATAATAGTATATTGCATATATCTATGTGCGTGTGCATTTTTTTATAATAAGTCGGACAGGAGGCGTAAGCAGTTTCAAATCAATTGTAAATTTCCCCTGGAATAAACCCGACTCTGTCTTGATATGTTTTCCTTCTAATTTCCAGCTCCACATCCATCCCCTCCTATTGTTTTTAATTCTTGACATTGCAACTGATGTCTGTTCAGTAGATCATGACAGGTGGCTGGTTTCAAGTATTCCGTTTTTTCAAGTTGAAAAGCCATCTTGTCATCAATGAGCATTTGAACCAGCTCCCAAAGCAGCAGAACAACCTAAAAGAAGCTGTTGGATGGGGCTTTTCTCTGTTGTTCTGTTCTGAACACCCCTTCCGTGCTTAGAGTGCTTTCCCAATACTTCAGATCTGTAGACTTGTCACTATCTTTGGGAGAAGCAATATTGCAGACATTAACTTATAACAGGTCTGTTGTGGCAGAGCGCAGAAAGAGAATGTGTAATCTGATCCTGCAGAGAAAGACTAAGTTGTGATAGTTTAGCAGAGTTTCTACTTTGTACGACAGCAGGATATGGAATGAGTGCCACCAAAGAGAAGATCCTTCTAGATGATTATTTTGGAGCTGGGTGGGGAGTAGAATGTATGAACAATTGCACTGATCTCAAAGTCTCATGCAGATCCCAGTAGAACTTTCCTGGGAGAATTCTGTTGCAGGGAATCAAATCGAATTGAATCTGATATGAATTCATTAAGCTGTTGGATATCTCCTATTATACTCCCAGCGAAGACCGATTGTGAAACTAGCCCAAGATCCTTTCTATTGGCTTCACCCAACCCAGAACTGTTCCCTAAACATGGCTATGCAATAAACTGAACAAACTGCAGTCTAGACTTCAGTTTACATTTAGAGAATCGATGAAGAACAAAACTCCATCTTTTTGTATTCATGTATCTCAGAGATGGGTTCCTACCAGTTGGCACCAGTTCGGTAGAACCGGTTCGTCAAATCTACTGAACCGGTTAGAAGAAGTTCTACCAGAAAGCAGGCCACACCTACAGAAGAGGTTTCAAAAATTTTTGAAACCCACCACTGACACACACACGCACGCACACACACACACACAGGCAGGCAGACAGACTCACACAGAGAGAGAAAGAGAAAGAAAGGAAGAAAGAAAGAAAGAAAAAAAGAAAAAAAGAAAAAAAAGAAAAAGTGAGAGAGAGATGAAAGAAAAAAGGAAAAAGGGACAGAGAGACAAAAGGAAGGAAAGAGAGAGAGAGAGAGAACACATGGCTGGCAAGCCACTCCTACCAGTTCACATGGCTGGCAAGCCACTCCCACAAAGGAGGCCACACCCACAGAATAGGTTCGAAAAAATTTTGAAACCCACCACTGATGTATCTGAAGAAAACTCTGATGGGAGGAAAATTTGTTCAATTAGGGTATGAGAATTTTTTTCCCCACTTTCCATGTGAAAATCAGAAAATTTTCATTTTACAAATACCATTTTCAAATCAGGTTCTTTTAAAGGATATATCTAGTCACAGAGTTATAAAAGATCTTATTTGAAACGAAGAACTGTACTTAAAATATTAGCCTGTTTTTGTTCGCTATTGCATAGCAGTTGTTTTTTTTTTCTGTACAAGCATGCAGGCAAGAGAAAATGTAGAGAATGTACAATCATGTTCCGCTGGGTTCTGAAATGCATTTAGTTAATTTACATAATTTTTGCCAGAATAATTAATCTTTTTCCAAGGTGCATTAATAATGCTCTATTCTACTGCTGTTGTGTTTGCCCATTGAGTTTTGACAATTGTTAAGACTGAGTCCCACCATCACTTTCAGTGAACCAACTACTGACAGGATCTGTTGTGGTCCAACAGCGGCCAGTTGAACTGTTGGTGGAATCTGACAGCGATGAACACTATGGGACTGCCCTGAAGGCTGAAGAAGACTCAGGGGGGGGGGTGTTCAGAGTCAGAGCAGGGACTAGAGAGGCCTGTTGGCCACCAGGTGGCATCTGAGCCAGGGAGCAGTGAGGAAGAACAGAGGGAGGCTGTCCCTGCCGTACGCATGCGTAGGGCTGAGAGGAGGAAGGAGCAGCTTTGGAAAAAGGCTCACAGAAGGGAATAGGAACAGGTGGCTACTGATTGGCCCCTCCCAGAGAGCTTATAGGTGGGATGACGGGAGGGGAATTTTGCAGGAAACAACAGTTTAATCCAGGCATAGAGGAAAATTAGGAGAATTCCGTGAGTTCAAGCCTTGTTTTCATAGAGATAACTTTCTGGGCTCCTAGCCAAGAGGTTGCTTATCTCCCTCCTTAGTTGTGGCAGACAGCCAAGTCTGCATCAGTATATATTAGAGGTTTGGGACAGAACAGGATCCTTGTATTACATTGTCTGGATGAATATAAAAATAGAAAAGATCAGTGTACATAAAAGAAAAGATACATTTGTCAAGAATCATAAGGTACAACACTGAATGATAGTCATAGGTTACCATATTCCCTGCACTATCATAAACAAAGTTATAACAAAGGAGTGAAGCAATGCTAACAGCAATGATAACATCATAGACATTAGTCTATGGTGCCATAATCTTGAAGCATACGGAGTTCAGTATAATAAGCTCATGGTTATGAGGAAAAAAAATAGATAAGTTAGTGGATAGGAAGTGACCATTTCATTTAAAACAAGTGGGGAAGTGATTTGAACAATATCTCTTTAGGAATTCTTTGGATTTCAGCTATTCTTTGCAGCCCTGGTGGGACAGTGGTTAACGTACAGTATTGCAGGTAAACTCTGCTAACATCCTGGAGTTCAATTCTGATGGGTTTCAAAGTTGACTCAAATCCTCAATCCTTCTGAGGTTGATTAAATGAGGACCTAGATTGTTGTGGGCAATATGCTAACATTGTAAACCATTCAGAGGGTGCTATAAAGCTCTGTGGGGCGATATATAACTTTAAGTGCTATTGCTATTGCTACTCTCTGCAGAAATTCAGTCTGTGTTCTTAACATGACTAGTGAAACTTCATTAAGCTGTTTTGTGGTGGAATGGGAGAGTGAGTTTTCTATTGGACACCTGGGAGGATATACAACCTTGTGCCAGATCTTCAATAATACATTAGATTTTGTACTGACTTATTTGGTTACCCGACAGGTCCATCATTCAGGCTACTTAAAATAGATTCTCACTGTGAACCCAAGAAATAATCTAGTTAGATAATTGGATGTTTCTTTCTTCTCTTTATGTATTCACCTTGTAGTGTCACACAGTACTTAAATTTTTCCAGCTATTATTTTTTATCATTATCCTTCTAGTCATGTTTGAGTATCATCATATGCAACCTTAATATTTGAATAGATTTCAGTTAATTTAAGAAATGCCTAGCTCAATAAAAACATAAAATAAATGAGATAAAGTTCATTTCTTTATTTGCATACACCATATGAACAGAATCTTGCCAGATTAAACCTATAATACCCTAACCTAATGGATATACGCTTGGAGATTCTAAGGAATGGCTATCCTCAATCTCTTCCTTTTTCTACGATCTGGCTCTGGACTGGGCTGCCTCTTGCTTTGTGCCCCATTCTTGGAATGTGCTCCTTCCCTCCTAGAAACTTGTTCCATCACTGCAGTATATCACATCTCCTCTTGCATAGACACTTTCCATAGCACAAATGATGTACTGCATTTATGTAGTTGGAAAGGGGATATATTGATAGATTTTGTTGAAAGCTTTGATGAAGCCTGTTAGGAATATAATCTAACGGTTGGGTTGGCCATATATAAATCATGTAACAATGCTATACCTGTTTCTTTAAACAGGACTGTAAAATGTGATTGGTAGCTGTTTCCTCAATCGGCCATAAGAGGGAGCCAGAATGACTGTTAGCTCTCTGTTTGTTAGATGCTGGGCTGATCTGATCTCAGCGTTTTGGAAGCTGGCTGTTAGAAAGTGCCGTGAGCTATTGTAAGTTTTGCAACTGCTAGCAAACTTTGTGTACCGGACTGATTGTATGATTATGGACTATGTTATTTGGATTATCCCTTAACTGAAAGACGTTGATGACTGACTGTCTTAACTGTGTATGGCTTGGACTGTTTGATGGACTCTGATACCTCTATTTCCATGAAAGTAAAAGCCTACTTAAACTGCAGTGTCTCTGTATGCTGGTTTGTGTGTTCTCCAACAACACTCTCCCAACACGCCTCTGAACGTACTTGCTCTCCCAACGGGGAACTTACCTAACAAGGTCCAACTACTTTATGTTTGTAGCATTCCCCTGATCTACAAACCACCAACTCTATCTAAGAAGGAAATAACATTAGTTTGTCACAATTCGTTCGTGACAAACCTGTGCTGACTTCTGTCAATTGTACTACACTTACCTACATGCTTACAGATATGATATTTCTTAATAGAATAGAATCTAATAGAATTATTTATTGGCCAAATGTGATTGGACACCCAAGGAATTTGTCTTTGGTGCATATCAGAGGTGGGTTCCTACCAGTTCGCACCAGTTCGGTAGAACCGGTTCGTCAAATCTACCAAACCGGTTAGAAGGGTGTTGAGGATTCATAAAATCCTCCACTTACGACCAGGAGGCCAGCAACAGTCTAGGCTGCGCCCTGATTGGCTGAGGTGCAGCATAGCCTGTTTCTAGCCAGCCGAGCCAACCTGATTGGCCAGGGTACTGCGTCAGCAGTTGCTAGACGCTACCCGGCCTCCCATTGGTTCCCCTGTTTAACTAAGTTAGTATAAATACCTTGGCGTGGAATTGTTACTTTTGAATTGCTGTCAGCTCCTGCTTCTTCAATAAATCTGTTCTTGGTTGAAGTCCTGGCTCTCGCATTGTTCCTGCCTCGATCCTTTAAAAAGAGGTTCCACCAGAAAGCAGGCCACACCTACAGAAGAGATTCCAAATTTTTTTGAAACCAACTACACACACACACACACACACATACACACACACACACACAGAGACTCACACAGAGAGAGAAAGAGAAAGAAAGGAAGAAAGAAATAAGGAAAAAAAGAAAAAAAAAGAAAAAGTGAGAGAGAGATGAAAGAAAAAAAGGAAAAAGGAACAGAGAGACAAAAGGAAAGAGAGAGAGAGAGGGAGGGAGAGGGAGAGAGAGAGAAAACACATGGCCAGCAAGCCACTCCCACCAGGTCACATAGCTGGCAAGCCACTCCCACAAAGGAGGCCACACCCACAGAGTAGGTTCGAAATTTTTTTGAAACCCACCAGTGGTGCATATGCTCTCAATGTACATAAAAAAAGATACATTTGTCAAGAATCATAAAGTACAACACTGAATGATAGTCATAGGGTACAAATAAGCAATCAAATCATATTGGGAAACAATCAATATAAATCTTAAGGATACAAGCAATAACATTAGAGTTACACAGTCATAAGTGGGAAGAGATGGGTGATAGGAACGATGCGAAGATTAATAGTAGTGCAGATTTAGTAAATACTTTGACGGTGTTGAGGGAATTATTTGTTTAGCAGAGTGATGGCATTTGGGGAAAAAAACTGTCCTTGTGTCTAGTTGTTCTGGTGTGCAGTGCTCTATAGTATCATTTTGAGTGTAGGAGTTGAAACAGTTTATGTCCAGAATGTGAGGGATCTGTAAATATTTTCACAGCCCTCTTTTTGACTCGTGCAGTGTACAGGTCCTCAATGGAAGGCAGGTTGATAGTAAGTGCTTTTTATGTAGTTTTAATTATCCTCTGAAGTCTGATCTGTCTTGTTGGGTTGCAAAATCTGTTCAAGATCCTTTGCTGGTATTGATAGTTCTGCAGTATCCTGGATTTTCTTTACCTTTTGAAAATAAGGATAACTTCTCTCCTTCAGTCTTCTGGAATCTCACTAGTTCTCCTGAAACTCTCAAAGAATAGTGAGAGGGGTTGTATTGCCTTGCTTGTTCTAAGAAGAACTCCTCTCCCTCCTCGGTATAATAACCAGCTAAGACTGGTTACATAATAATAACCAGCTAAGGCTCCATTTCTCTTTTGAGACAAGACAGTTGCGAGGTATGGTTTAGATATCCTGCCTTCCTATCATCACCAATTACAGTTCTGAAGGATTGTGGATCTGGCTGTGAGGATGGGAAAGAATGAGAGTAAAGTGCTGAGGTGGGATTTTTTTTTTAAAAAAAATAACTTAGTCTCCAGAAAGAAAGAAAGTATAAGAAGGAATATAACCTCGTCTTGTTTTTATTTCATAATAAAGCTTGACATGCTTTCAAGATTCTGTAACTGCAAAAAATTAGAAACATTCCTGGAATCCTGATGTGCTTTTTTCTTGATCTTGCCTACCTCAATTGGCTGGCATCAGTTCACCATTTTCTCCTCGCAATAGTTTACCTTATTATTCATTATTTTTAATGAATGCAATAACACTGTTTTTGTAGGTTTTGGTATCTATTGCAAGCCTTGGGCCATTCTGAGTTTTAGCCTTTCTGACATAGTCCTTATAGATTACTTTCTATTCTTCTTCAGTTATGTGTTCCTCTTTCCATTCTGCATTTTCAAGAACTCTGTATGAATACTGAGGTCTTAGCATTCTTCCCAGGTCTCCTTCGTATTGGAAATGTTTACAATTGCAACTTCAATATCTCATTTTGTAAGATGCTTCTAGTCTTCTAAAATACTTTTATTTGGAACCTGCAGTGCCACGTAACTCAGTGGTGGGTTGCTCATCCCGTTCCAACCGTACCGGCCGGTGGCGTCCTCATGCACATGCGCAGTTCACGCATGCGTCTTAGTGCCTGCGCGATGCTCCAGCTGCTCGCGGAGAATCGCGCAGGTGCTGTATATGCCATGCGCCTGCGTGGAAGTGCAGAAGCCTTCAAAGATTGGTAAGGAGCGCGGGCGGGCGGGTGGGCCCTTCGGCGTTCCTGGAAGTTACTTACTTCTGGGTTCACTGACCAATCGGTCTGCGGGGACCGCCGCGAACCGGTTGAAACCCACAACCTGACGTAACTACACAGCTATTGAAATACACAGGTGTAAATTAAAAATAGGTTCTTACCCCTTTTCTGATTTTTTAGCTACCAGAGCCAGTTGAGGTAGCCAATTCTCAAAGTAAAAGAGGCCATCACTAACACGTCCAACCAGTGATGGGTTGCCAATTTTTTTACTACTGGTTCGGGCATGCTCCTGTGCATGTTCCTGCATGTGCCACTTCTGTGCATGTGCAGAAGTGTCCAGGCAAGTGGATGGAGCCTTCCACTGCCACTACTAACAGTTCAGCTGATCTGTGCTGAACTGGGAGGAACCCACCTCTGCCTTCAATAAACCAATAGAACCAAATGAGGGTTCTCTTCCAACAAGTAGAGGGTTATTTTTATGTGTCACGTCACCTTAACGCTAAAATTGTTTCAATGGTCCTATTCATATATAGCTTTGTTTATTCCAGTCCATATTCCACTCTTCAGTTCTGAAATAATTTTTTTGTTACAACTTTGTTTTATTTTCATTTTCATTTTACAATCACTTGTATACTGTGCGATTAAACACAACTCATCTTATATTCCACCATAGGAAACCAACATAACACTTCATCCTCCATACACCCTTTCTTCTCCCCCTCCAACTTTCATTTCTCCCCTCCAACATTCCCCTCTTCTACTTCCCCTCCCCCTCTAACATGCCTCTCTCCCCTTTCCCCCATCTCACCCTCCTTACATTCCCCTCTCACTCCCTCTCTACTCCTCCCTCTTCTTTCCCTCTACTCCTTACTTCGGTGTATTTCTACTATTCATTAATCTATTTGATTTGTATTTTATACTAACATTAAAAGAAAAAAAAAGGAAGAAAAAAAAAATAAAAGGAAAAGAGAAAAAAAAAGAAAAAGGAGCAACAGTATGCAGGTGCAATTAATTAATTGTGATCAGGAATGATGTACATTGTTTAAGTCTTCAATTCTGAAATAATTAAAAGAGGTTCTAACAGAAGATTCCAACAGAATGACAATTTTGCTTTAATAAGAATAATTTCTTTAATTGAATGACATCATTTTTACAGTCCTTCAAAATCTTTCCAAAAAGCTGAAAGACACACGATTTTCACATGATTTTATTAACTATATTACATGATTTTATATAACGCTATCAAATTCTCTGATAAGCCACTCGTGCCTTGGTCAATCGCATTATATAAGTCTTATCATGCTGAAACATTTAAAATCACATTGTTTGTTATTTTATGGTTAGTGATTTCTCTCTGGGCAAAATGGCATTAGTGATGGGAAAATGTCACATCCCAGGCTGAACTTGAAGCTTTGTATTAATTCAAATCTTAAAAGAAAAACAAGAGTGGAAAACTCAATGTAGGCTACATCCAGAGGTGGGTTCCTACCAGTTCGCACCTATTCGGTAGAACCGGTTCGTCAAATCTACCGAACCGGTTAGAAGAGGTTCCACCAGTGGACCAGAAAAGCAGGCCACACCTACAGAAGAGGTTCCAAAATTTTTTGAAACCCACCACTGGTCCTTGGATATGATTATTCTACACTATCACGCTCATATTTATAAAACTCAGAGCCTCTGTGAAAGGTGAGGATGACTACTGCGTTTGTGGTGCAATCAGAACATTGCGTGTGTTGAAGTTGTTTTAACACAAACCAAAGATGCCTTTGAAAAAACAAGTACATCCTATTCTTATGCATGCCAGTGCTGTGTGTGAGGTAATTTAAGGTGGTTCTGACAAGTGTCGTCGGCATCTTCATATCCGGTCACATGGGAGGCAAGCCACTCCCATCCGGTCACATGGGTGGCAAGCCACTCCCACAAAGGAGGCCATACCCACAGAGTAGGTTCGAACAATTTTTGAAACCCACCACTGGCTACATCATATCAATAGTTGGGGGATGGAGAGGTCCAAAGAGCTACAGTGCTGAACCTGTACTTCCAAATGTACTTCTAAAAAATGTTGGACACATTTTTTGTTCATTTAAAAATGCTATTTTTGAATAAAACATTTGGGGAAAACATAAATCCCAGAAGGAAAAATGCTTTGGAAATGTGCATTGGACCCATCATTTAGTCATTCCCCATCAACTCACCCCTCAGAGCACTTCCAAAGATGTATATCTGCTCAACAAACCTATCAGAAGAAGAAATACTGCTGAAAATATTCTAACTAAATATTTTAAGTTTATTAAACCATGCATAATTCAAGGGAACTCCCACTAGACAGGCACTGTTCTCTGGTTTCATGCTATTGTTTCTAACTTCTGGTCTTCTATCAAGTTGGATGACATTTCCAAATCATGGAACATTAAAAAAAAATTGGGACATTATTTATTTAAATTTTTCTATATTGAATTGATAAACTACTTTTTCTCCAAGAATTTAAGGAGCTACATGGGGATTATGCTTTCCTTTTATCCCCACAATTACTCCGAGAATGGGTTGACTGGGAATAACTGAACAATGGGTTCAATGTGCATTTCCAAAGCACCTTTCCTTCCAGGATTTATGTTTTCTCCAAGTGTTTTGTTCAAAAATAGCATTATTATTTTTTTTAATAATTTTTTTTTAATTTTTTTGCTACATAAACAACACATACCCACAACAGTGGGGGGGGGGAAATCAAAACAAAAAAGAACAAAAAACAAAACAGAGAAAAAAACACAACAAGTATATATTATCCCTGAATCGGGAGGCCCTCACAACAGTCACTCGAGCCCTTGTGATCTCTAGGCTGGAATACTGTAATGTGCTCTACATGGGGCTGCCCTTGAAGAGCATCCGAAGACTACAGCTAGTCCAGAATGCGGCCGCGCGAGTGATCGTGGGCGCACCACGGTTCGCCCACATAACACCGATCCTCCGTGAGCTGCACTGGCTACCTGTTGGTCTCCGGGTGCACTTCAAGGTTTTACTCACCACCTATAAAGCGCTCCATGGTAGTGGATCTGGCTATCTGAGAGACCGCCTTCTGCCAATTACCTCCCTGCGTCCCATCAGATCGCATAGAGTTGGCCTCCTCCGTATTCCATCCGCCAGTCAGTGCCGACTGGCGACTACTCGGAGGAGAGCCTTCTCTGTTGTGGCTCCGACACTATGGAACAATCTCCCCGTGGAGATTCGTACCCTCACCACCGTCCAGGCCTTCTGCACAGCCCTCAAGAACTGGCTAACCCGTCAGGCCTGGGGATAATCTTATTTCGCCCCTCCCGAATGCTGAGTGAATGTTGAGTTTTATTGTCTAATTTACTTTGTGCACATTTCTTTTTTCGTATTGTCCCACACTCCCCTTCCTTTTTTGATTGTAAGCCGCCCTGAGTCCCCTCAGGGAAAAGGGCGGCCTATAAATAAACAAATGAAATGAAATGAAATGAAATTATAAAAAAGTATATCAGCTGGTTACAACAAGTTTTTGTGCATCTCTTCCATTAATTCATATTAATTCAAATATCTTAACTCAAATGTTAGATGGAAGAGTACAATTTAAAACTAGCTAAACCTAGTTAAATTCATTTGTAATAGATATAGTTGAATAATAATTGATAATGATAGTAATGTATATAATGTTGAGTTGCTATGATAAATAATAATTGGATATGAGAAGGGAAGGTTAGAAATATCCTTGGACTATATATAAAGGTTATTAATCACAATAATTATTATTATAAAAAATAAAATAAAACTATATACAGTTAAATCTTAACTAATATGGGGAAAATGCTATGATATACGATATAATTAAATAAAGAAAGGAGAATGATAATAAATTATATACATGGAGGATGGAATTTTTGGTATTAAATATTATGCATGTTTAGCTAAAACAGGATATGAGGATTTGATGTTAATGGAGGATTTTATAAACAAGTAAATGAAATGCCAGGATGTGGTTATGGATTAAATCTTTGGTATAGTTAAGGATGAAGGATGTTTAAACAACTGTAGTCAGCTAAAAGTGGAGGTATGATGATGTTAATATGGTAAACATTTGAGTTAAGATATTTGAATTAATATGAATTAATAGCATTATTTTTTTTAAATGAGCAAAAACAACACTGTCAAATAATTTACCAAGACTATATTACTATTATTCTTCTCTTCCTTCCTGGTATTTATCTCTTCGCACTTATGACTATAACCATGTTGCTTGTATCTTTCAATTTAAATTGTTTTATTTGTTTCCTAGTGTGATTTGATTGCTTATTTAGTAACATATTACTATCACTAAGTGTTGTAACTTATGATTCTTGATGAATGTATTTTTTTTCTCTTAGATACACTGAGAGCTTATGCACCAAAGACAAATACCTTGTGTGTCCAATCAGACTTTGCCAATAAAGAATTCTATTCTATTCTATTCTACTCTATTCTATTCTATTCTATTCTATTCTATTCTATTCTATTCTATTCTATTCTATTCTATTCTATTCTATTCTATTTTAAAATGTATCAAACATTTAGAAAAGGAAATGTTATCATTTCTTTGATAAGATTTAGAGGTGGTAAGATTTTTTAGAGCCAACTCAAACAAATGGAAAATTAGTTCTTGGAATCAGCTTGAAAGAATGTTGGATGCTAATAAGGGAGACTTCTTTGATGGGAATAGGTCTTGGGCTTCTCATAACATCTTATTTATTCCACTTGATATTTAGCTTTTTAAAAAGTTCAAAAACGAGACAAGCAGCTAAACAAGTGACCTTATGACATATTGCTTAATTAGAATAAATTAGCAGAAAATATTGTCTTAACAAGAAAGAATCCTTCCAGTTGACTTCAACAAGGCACTTAATTATATACATCAAGGAAAATTTCTTTGGGGATTTCTCTTTTCTTCATCTAAGTAACTCACTTAATGTAGTTTCTCATTTGCAAATGCGATTACGGGAAAAGATCTAAGAAGATAAATTCGATTTATTTCACCCAACATTTTTTTTTTTAAAAAAAAAACTTTGTAAAAGTTAAAGCAGAGAGAGGAAATGGTGGTAGGAAGGGATCCAACATATAATTTTCTTTAGTTGTTACTTGTTTTTATTTTTCCCTTCTTGATAATCTAGTAATATAAATACAGCTTGGGACCTCCATCTACTGTGTTTATGTGTATATAGTATATATTGAATTTTATTAAATGGAGGATGCTCAAAGCAGCTCTTTATTTTTAAGAGAACCAAAAATTAGTTCAGTTGACGAGACCTTCAATTTGTCGAATTGATCTCAAGTTCAGATCCTACATAAGGAAATTGTCTTCTCCGAATTAGAAAGGCATATTGAAGATGAAACAAAATTAACCACGGACATTGACATATAAATGTGTGTCAGTAAATGTGAGCTGTTTCATTTGGTTGGCAAGCTATTTCCCATCAGCTCCAGTGGGATGTTCCTGAAACATGACTTCTTCCTTAGAAATGAGCCAAAATAATTCATAAATAATCCATGCAAATAAGCAGACAATGTTGTTGCCATTTCGGAAGAACCTTACTCCATATTGTAATCGCATTTTTCTGCCTAAATATTTCCAAGTCAATGGAATGCCAAAGAATTCATGGAATCTATAGAAATATTCAATTTTCCATTAAAAATAGCATGCAAATGACATACAAATAGAGATACTGATCATCTTCCAGTATTTGATACAGAGTTAATTTATATTTTAAAAAATTAAGTTCAAAATTCAATGCAGTAAGCCCAGGATAGTCATGCTGATCTATATTTTTAAGAAGATGGATCTCATTTATGGTGATGATTTCCTTGCCAGGACTAGAATTATAGTCATCCCAATATAAGTAACATTTGTTATAAAAGGAGGCATATAGATAGTTGCTTGGGAAGCATTGATTCCCACTTTCTTTCTATCTTGATTAAGCTAAAAGGCAGCATATTGATTTGCCTCTTAACATAGCTACATAGTTTCTCATTTTTGTTGACGGATGGTTTTAAACACCCAAAAGTTCTTTCATTTTATCTAACTTTTCTGATCGATCTTGTTGGGCTATTCATCTGTTTTAGGGATTCTATGACAGTTTCCTCTTTGTGTTTTATACTTCCTCTAGAAGAAGGCTAACATTTGAGTTAACAGATGCACTATGCAGACATAGAATGACATATTTGTCATTGCTATCAATGTATAACAAAAGGCTTTCATCCAATGCAGTACCCAATTAAGGTCGACAAAGGAAGGAAATGCCATCTACAAGCCAATGGCTAAAGGAAAATCCCTCTTGAATAGTTATAACGTAACTACAATTATTCTCTTAGAGTTGTGCATCCTGCCATGGGTATAAATTAAACCGGTCTACAAATTTTGGGAAATTATCGACCTCTGAGATAAAATGTGTTAATTTGACCTATTTTGATTAAATGAATTAGAAAACAAGTGATAAAATTGCTGGTTGGCCAAGATATTTCACCATAAAGATTTATACACAGGCAAAGTATATTTGCCTACAAAGGAGGGAGCTGTCTAATGATCACAATGCCTCCTAATTTCTCGACAAAAGAAAAGTTGTTGTTGTTGTTGGTTGCAAAGCCATGTCCAACCCATCACAACCCCATGAACGTTCCTCCAGGCCTTCCTGACCTCTACCATCCTCTGGAGCCCATTTAAGCTCACGCCTACTGCTTCGGTGACTCCATCTAGCCACCTCATTTGCTGTCATCCCCTTCTTCTTTTGCCCTCAATCTTTCCCAGCATTAGGCTCTTCTCCAGTGAGTCCTTCCTTCTCATTAGGTGGCCAAAGCACAGAGGAACCATGAAAATGGTATCACATGGAAATGTATAAATTTATCTTCACTTTGAGGACATCAGGGCAGATGATGTTCTGAACCCCCCCCTCATCCCACACCAAAGCATGCCAAGAACAAAGATACTACAAAGATACTTTATTAACAGACGGAGAGGCCCTTGGCAGCAATCCAGCACAGACAAGACGTTGCCAGCAATCCAGCACAGACAAGACGGCCACAAAAGTTCTCCCACTTTCGTGAATACGTTGACTCCTGCAAAAGGGCGTGTGCACAATCATTCCTTTTATAGTCTTGAGAGGAGCCTAATTACCACCAGCTGAGTACAATTATCTCCTGTAACTGCACAACTGTTCCTTACACCTATTAGCTCTTCGCTGCCAAGCATCCAGGAACAACTCCCTTGGCTCCTCCCCACTGCTCCAATGCATGACGTCCGGATCACACTCCCCTGACTCCTCCCCACTGGTCCAAGGCTCAGGTGCCTCCTGGTGGCCAACCAGCCTCTCTGTGCCCTGCTCGGAGTCAGAACCCTGTCCAGAGTCCTCCACATCATCCAGAGTTGACTCATAGGGCCCTTCTCTGTCGGAGTCTGGTGGCAGCTCCAACGGCTCCTGCTGGGCCACAAGAGATGACTATGAAAAACACATGTAAATTTTGCTTAGGTCCTATAAAGCACTTGGTGCAAACATGTCATTGAAAATTCACTTCTTACACTCACATTTAGACTATTTTCCTTTGAACTGTGGGGCAGTGAGTGATGAGCATGGGAAGAGATCCCACCAGGACATTGCAGACATGGAGAAAAGCTATCAAGGGAAATGGAGTCCGTCCATGCTTGCCAATTACTGCTGGAATCTCCTCAGGGATAATCCCACTGCAGTTAGGATTATCTCTGGGGCAAAAGAAAAGCAAAAAAAAAAAACCACTTTAGATATTGAATAAAGGTGGAAGCTTGTCATTTAATCTGATGTTAGAGCTTGTCATGAAAAAGCATGAAAATCTTACATGAAAAACCAATACATGAATGGAAAGTTATGTTATTGGTATCAATAAAAAGATAAATTTATAATGATTGGTATGGCTCCATTCTCCTTGCTATATCACATTTTGCAGAAATGTTATAGAGCATCATTACAAACACCCTTTGTAATTTTGAATTATTTTGATGCAATTTTGACATGAAGCTGTCAAAGTTGTCTTGGAAACTGAAGCCAATTAATACTCAGGACTTAATTTTCCTTTGTTAGTGACCCAATTCTGATAAAATTAAGCAACTTTCATTTCCAAGACTTTCTCCTTGTAGACCAGTGATACAAAGATACAAAGATACATTTCACTGATTTTTTTCTAAAGGACTAATTAAACATTGTATGTGTTTGTCTTCATTAATAAAGTACTAAAGTATAAGTCCCCAACACTTACTAAGTAATTAGAAGAACCAGTACCATATCTTTGTAATTAGTAATACAATGTAATTAAAAATAAAAGGTTTTTAAAATAGTTTTTCCAATCCTGGTACTTTTCAACAGTCCCTCTCCATCTCTAGAAATATACTCATTTAAGATCAAGGAGAGCATTTCTCCCCTTAGTGGTCCTTAATTACCTCTGACAAAAGTACAGTTTGTCACAGGACATTAGAACCTTCCTTTTCAAGAAGATATTAAGGTCGTGAATTGGCTCCAAATTCTTGCAACTTCATAGAAAATATCTGGTTAATCTGTCTTAATGGGGGTCTTCAGAAGTGTGTAGAGTTGGGCCAAAAGTTGGAAATAGGGACTGAGCAAACAAAGCCCTATTGTTGTAGAAAAGACGGGACACGCAAGCCAGCTCTTCAGAGAAGGAAATGTTTATTGCGCAGGTTCAGAATGAATGGTCTGAACAATGAGTGAAAGTTAGGAAATTCCTTATATAGTTTATCGCTTTTAGCTAAAGCCATCTGTTAGTTTTGGAAACACCCCTCAAGATTTGCCCTTGGGTTACAGAAAGTATGTTTACAGGATGTATTTTACATAGCATGTATTTTGAGGAACTAACAATATGTGTCTACCAGACAGATTAATAGCCAAGTCAGCAAATAGGCTAAAATAGATGTTTTGCCTCAGCATATTTCATGTGCAAACTTCCTTCTAACCCGTGTCTAACCGCACTATGTCCTAAAAGCAAACCTTGTAATTTCTATATGAACAGTTAAAGCTTAATATCATGAAACCATAGTCTGGTTCAGGCTTGAGGCCTACCTTGGTTCAGCCTGCCACCTTACTATATTAGGAGTGTCAAACTTGCAGGCCGCGGGCCGGATGCGTCATGCACTGGCCACGTCCCTGCCTGGTTTAGCAAAGGTTGGAAGTCACAATATGTCACATGACACTGCTGTGATGGTGTGAATTTGACATCGCTGCTCTATGCTTTTACAGCTTCAATATGTGTAGTCATGGCCAGCATATTAGCCCTTTTTTTTACAAACACACAGAAACATACACCACCACTCCTATTACCATCGTTGGTTGCCTCAATCATTTAAAAAAAAATTGTATCACTGTTTTATTTTATTTCACTTTTTAAGAATATCATGTTATACTTTTTAAAACTATTGCATTGCTTTCTTGCCAATTGCCCTATGTTCATCTAAGAAAAAGCTGGGGTAAATTTCATTTAAAAGAAAGAATGCACAAATCATTTCTTTCTTTCTTTGTTTTTTGATTTCCCATCCCCCTTCAGGATAAAAAAAAATCCCCCAAGGCTGGTATTCCATTCCTCTGCAAAGGAAAGAAAGAAAGAAGGAAGGAAGGAAGGAAGGAAGGAAGGAAGGAAGGAAGGAAGGAAGGAAGGAAGGAAGGGTAAAGCCTTACTTTATCATCTGAGAATCTGATTGATATTAATTTCATTACACTCCCTTGTCTGATCTTTGAGAAGCTTAAAATCTTAGCTCAGCTGATGCAATGCTAACTCTGGAAGATTTTGTCAACACCCATTGAACCTTTTCTGCCTCTTCTGTGGAATATAGATGCAGACCACAGAGAGTATTTCTAATCAAAATCCTATTGCCCATGGCTGCTGTTGTTCTCAGGGGCTGCTACCCTATCTCTTTGACAAGACGTAGCAGAAAGTGTTGTGGCAGCAGAATCCTTTAACAAAAATCTGTAAAATCTCCTTATCTCTTTCTGAGAAGTGTGCTTCTGTGGCTTCTCTTTATCCTAACAGCCAAAGCATTCTGTGCAATGTACCATTCTAATGCATAAGCTGCACACAAAAGAATCCACTGTGGTATATCTATATACAGTATGGACATACCATACCATTACATTCTGTTCAACACTTAATTCCCACAGCGTTGTCTTATACTTAAGGATATCTAACCACGTAGTAGGACTGAATTTCTATTATCCTTCTCAACTTTTCTGTTACCTACTCCTATTCCTACGACTATCACTTTGTTGGTTGTATCTTATTGTATGATTGTATCTTATTGTATGATTTATCACTTTGCCGCTTGTATACACACTGAGAGCCTTTGCACCAGAGAAAAATTCCTCATGTGTCTAATCACACTTGGCAAGAAAGAAGACTCTATTCTTAGTGATCTCCAGTAAGGTCACATTATACTCACTGTTGTGTTCCATAAACCTTTGCATTGTTTTCTTTGATGTCTATTGCACAACATCAAGACCAAATTGCTATATATCACAACCCCTGGTATGCCCAAATATGGGAGGAATCATATTGCTTCCTTTCTCTGTCTATCGGCTCATCCCAAAAGACCATCCAGACAGGAAGCCATTATTTTTAATGTTGCCTTTGTTATATTTGTATTGATTTGTGCTGATAAATAAATAAAGGGAGACTAGTATAGATCTATTTCAAGCTCTCTCAAGCTAAATAGCTTGAAATAGATCTATACTAGTCTCTCTTTATTTATTTATCAGCACAAATACAACAAAATGTAACAAAAAGGCAACAGTAAAAATATTGGGTTTCTGCCTGGATGGTCTCTTGTGACGAGCCGAAGGACAGAGAATGGAAGTAGTGATCTTCCTCCCATATTTGGGCATACCGGGGGTTGTAAAAGAAATCTAATAGATACCTTTCACCCTGGCTTCACTGATAACGGATAAGAGCCTGTGGCCTAATGGCTAAGAAGTCTGCCTAGTATGTAATATAGCCCAGGTTCAAATCCTAGTAAGGGTATGGCTAGCTGATGAGAGCTAAATAGCTTGAAATAGATCTATACTAGTCTCCCTTTATTTATTTATCAGCACAAATACAACATATACATACATACATACATACATACATACATACATACATACATACATACACACATACATACATACATACATATACATACACATACATATACACACACACACACATATATATTCACAGCCCCAGATGCTTGTGACATTCTCTCCCCCCCCCGCCCCTCGCCCTTTCTCTCACTGACAAGAGATTTCTCATTCATGTCAACTGAAGGATTAAAGACATGTCTGCAAATATATATAGACACTAGTTGGCTGTCTCCTTGAAGAATAGATGCCAGCTATGAACAGCATGCATATGGATCTCTGGATAAATTAGGGCATTAATGGGATTTTAGCAGGGATAGCAAAAATATAGTTTGGCCCCAAGAGGAACCATGAGAAAGATCATAGTAAGATTCTTTTCAAAGAAGGCTGCTTCAGCTTGCTCTCATTCATGTTGGGCTTTGATTGAAATTAATATTTCTCAGCTCATCAGTGTGAGAGGTATATGAATAATGAAATTACCCACATCCTTTGCCAGCTGCCATGCAATCCTGGAAAGGCCTAAAAGAGCTTTACTGCTGTAAATGAGCTATGCAAAAAAGGATCATCCCCTCGCACCTTGGATTCGTAATGGGATTACTAGAGTAGTACCCTCTCTAGCCCTGTGTTTGGAGATAACTACATCTTTATGGATGAGCCAGAGACGTTAGTTAATGGGCTATGCCAGCACTTGCACAGCAGTCAAGATGGCTTAAAGTTTATTTGCTGCGTGCTCCTCTCTTTGCTGCTTCCTCAGAGTTGAATCATCAGCAGGTAATTATATTCAGTCCCTCCTTATATTATTAGATTCATAGACAAAAAGACAAAAATAGAGAACAGTGTTTATGAGAACTCTAAATCATCAAAAGACAAGGATTTCCTCCTTCCTCTTCTTTCTGTCCAGCCAGTCTCAGAAATGGCATCTTAGGACAGGGTCCTTTTGTTGGAGTAATACTTTTAGGGAGACGGTTGCATATTCAATCTCTAGGTTAAGATTGTGAAGGAACGTGGAAATCGCCTTGATGAGGAACTGGATGAGTCATTTAGGAAAAATGGCAGATCTGTCCCATGAAACCATGAAGCATAAGAAAACACTCAAAGCACCCTCAATTTTCATTCTTTTTTGTATAAGGAGACGAGAGGGATATTTTGGCAGACATTCAAGATTATATATATGTATGTATGTATATATGTACGCACGGGCGCACGTGCATGCTGGTCTTGTTGTATTCGGGTCTTCTCCCGTGTAAGATTACATGGGAAAAGACCCAAATACAACAAGATCAACATACCTACACCCATGAAAATCTATGAATACACACACATACACACACATATGTATGTATGTATGTGTGTGTGAGTGTGTCTATATGCAGGTCTTGGCGTATTTGGGTCTTGCATATCTGTACCCGTGAAAATCTACAAAAACTCACACATGCAGACACACGTCTGTGTGCACGTGTGTGTGTTCCAGCATAGCTCTGGAACGCCTTGAGCAATTTCGACCAAACTTGGTACACAGATGAGTTACTCTCTGGAGAAAAATATCGTGGGGGTAAGACATCTCTAACACTCCTCAGGTGTTCTGTTAAGATGCAGCCTGTTGTGTCTTAAAATGGCTTCTACTGTTCAGCGCAGTGGAGTTTCCATGGTAACAGCTTCATAGTACTCCCCAAGGGGGCTCCCTCCGGTAAGGGGAGAAATCCAATATTAGAAATTACGTTTGGTCTGGACATTTTTTCCCTATAAATAAATACCCGGACAATGTGAGGTTATCAGCTAGTATGCTATAATAATTGGAGTAAGATGCTTTTCCTCCAAGATATCCATAGGTTGATGCTTATAGAGAGCAAAGAACAGCAGTGAGCTGGAATAGATGATGTCTAGAGTTCCTTCCAACTATGACATTTTCTGATTACTGGATATTATTTGCTCCCATAATTTTTTTAAAAAAACCATGACCTCAAAGTCCAAATTTAAATAAAGGAGAAAAATTAATGCTTCCACCCCCAATATAAATGAGGGAAGACAGCATTTCTTTTTTCTTTTAAAAGATGACTTCATTTCCAGCTTGTGTTAGAGAGGAGACAAACAGCTCACAAACAGAATTGTTCTGAGAAATGAGGCAACTATGGTTTCTATGGTTAAAGGAATCTTTGGAAGCCATAAAGTAAGAGAAACAGAATACTCAACCCTAGAATGCTAGTTTGTCAGTGGTAAAGAAAAGATTACATACAGATATAATACAGATTTGTTGGCAGCATTGAATATTGTTTATCATAAGGTGCTGAAGCTTGAATTATGATTTTTTATTTTTTTTTACATATGGACTGAGATGTTGAATATTGACTGTTGTGGCTCAGCAGGAGCCGTTGGAGCTGCCACCAGACTCTGACAGTGAGGGCCCTATGAGTCGGCTCTGGAGGATGTGGAGGACTCTGGACAGGATTCCGACTCCGAGCAGGGCACAGAGAGGCTGGTTGGCCACCAGGAGGCACCTAAGCCTTGGACCAGTGGGGAGGAGACAAGGGAGAGTCATCCGGAAGCCAGCAGTGAGTTGTTCCTGGATGCACGCCATCGAAGAGCTAATAGGCGTCAGAAGCAATTATGCAATTACAGGAGGTGATTGCACTCAGCTGGTAGTCATTAGGCTTCTCTCCAGACTATAAAAAGCTACTTGTGCACACGCCCCTGTTTGCAGAAGCCAACACAGAATCGAATGTCGGAGAACTTTGTATGAGCTTGGCAGGCTGGATTGCTGCCAAGCCTTATCTGTGTTTATTGCTACCCAAGCTTGTCTGTGCTGGGTTGCTGCCAAGGACCTGTTTGTCTGTTAATTAAATGCTGTAATTTATCTCTGGCTTGGAGTGTGTGTTGGTGTGGGACAAGGGGGGTCAGAACAATTGACCCTATACAAACATACTCTCAAATCAGGACTGACCCCCCCCCCCCATTCGTTGAAGTTGATCATTAAATCCTTCTTTTGGGATGACATTTTTCTGAGCTCCTCCTGGATCCTTTGGCTGCCCTCTTCATTTTCCAGTTCACTCAGGATTCCCAGCTTCACCTCAAGCTTC
The DNA here is from genome assembly GCF_051295495.1 of Thamnophis sirtalis. Classification (NCBI taxonomy): domain Eukaryota; kingdom Metazoa; phylum Chordata; class Lepidosauria; order Squamata; family Natricidae; genus Thamnophis; species Thamnophis sirtalis. Next base: position 126,270,715 of record NW_028261386.1, read on the forward strand.
TGGTTCCTGGCTCATCTCCTGCTAGCCCACCTCCAACATTGTTTTCTTTGTGTAGCGTAATTAGTCTGCTCTTTGCAGAAATAAAAGCTGTGTCCAAGAAACAGAAGGGGAAGAAGTACAACAAAAGGAAGAGAAAGGGAGACATTCAAATAAATGTGATTGCATTCTGAAGCTTCTCACAAGAATGGATCTGTACTTCCTTTGCATGCTGAAATTGTCAATCAATGTAGACTCTGCTGAGTTAGATGGATCAATGATTTGTCCTTGGTAGAAGGCACTTTCTATTTTTAGGAGCATATTGTGTGTGTCATCCCTCCATCATTTTTTAACAACATAGCTTAACTATGTTCCAGATGATATATTTTAAGTTATAGAGGAAAGAATTTGCTAACATTGTCAGTGCTGAATTCCTTAGTGAAATGAATGGAGCCAGCTCATTCTATGACAATCTACGTCCAGATGAGATACTCAAGATGTAATTTCCTTCCTCTACAAAGGAGCTTCCTTGGCACAGGGCACTAAAGCTCCTGCCAATCTGAGCTGGCATTTAGCATGTTTTTTTGGCTGCTAAATCTGCTCAGGCCATTACTTGATTTTATTGTAATGTTCTGAATGAGAATTTGAAAGGCGGGTGGGTGGGAAGGGAGAAGATTCTCAAGTATTGACATTTGTGTATTAAACAGTGAAAAACTTTTTAAAAAGTTCCACGTGTGATGCATTGTGATTTTTTTTTGAAAAAAAGTAGTAGCAATAGCAATAGCAATAGCAGTTAGACTTATATACCGCTTCATAGGGCTTTCAGCCCTCTCTAAGCGGTTTGCAGAGTCAGCATATTGCCCCCACAGTCTGGGTCCTCATTTCACCCACCTCGGAAGGATGGAAGGCTGAGTCAACCTTGAGCCGGTGAGATCAGAACCGCTGAACTGCAGATAACAGTCAGCTGAAGTGGCCTGCAGTACTGCACCCTAACCACTGCGCCACCTCAGCTCTAGTATTGCTTTCTAGCTTTTTTTTAAGTCATAAGACGTTTAATAGCTTCAAGTATCTTGCTGGCTTGCATGCTAAATATCACACAAATGATCTTCAAGAGTCTCCATATAACTCACAAGACTGTGTTTTAAAAAAAAAGTGCACATGATGCACAACTGTAAAGTGGACATCTAGAGGACACACCTTCATAAAAGGAGGTTCATAGGAACTGAGATGAAATGGTCCATGAGGATAAGATTGCTTATGAATCAGAAGTGGACATGTCACAAGCAAAAATATATGCATGGTCTATCTGCCACAATCAGCTGATTCAGCTTGTAATAAGTGATGTCTGTACATGCATTTCATAAACTTGCAGGAGTTTGTCAGGCCTGCAGTTATATCCCTTTTAGGATCTTTGCTCTGCCACACTCTCTCTTATTTTCATTATGCTGTTTCGTTATTGTAGTAGTTGGGAGGGGGGAATAGAAAGGAGTAGAATGGTGGAACGTGTTATTCTCATTCTTTTCTAGAAGACCAAGGTCATCTTTTGTCTCCGCACCTCTGCACCTGACTGGAAGCAGCTGGGTGGAGATGTCAGTGTGGAAGAAGAAGATTGGACCATGTGATGGATTTGTAGGTGTGGAGACAAGATCGTGAACTTTTAACTGGGTGGGATTCTGATGTAATTTCCAGAATTGGGATTTCCACAGATGTGCTAAGATGTCTGATTTATTAAATTGGAACTTTAAGGATCATTTTGCCTTGGACTCTGATTTAATTCTACATGATACTTGGAACACTGACAGAGTTATTGTTACTAAGTGAAGTCAATCAGCATAACTATTTTGATGAACAGAAGTTGGTAGTATTCACCGAGTTGCTATAAGGAATGTTCTACTTTGATGTACTTTTGAGCAAAGATTCCTTGTAAAAACCTGCATAATGTAACAGGGAAGACCCCCTCTTCCATGGATACCTTTCTCACTTCTGAAAACAAAGGATCTTGAGTCCTGAACTTCAATTATTGGAGGCATGTTAAGGTAAAAGATTAGTTTCAAAACTTCAAATTGGACTTGGTTATAAATCAACCACAATTAATTTAAGTTTCCAAAACTTTCCAGGGTCATCCAAATGTTGACATTATTTGGATAATTAAATGTGGCTAAACTGAGACTGTGGCTCAAATTGTCATAGAAATGTTGAATAACAAGAACAGAAGTTGGTATACATAGCTCACATCATCACCTTTCCTCGATTTCTTCTTTCCTTCCCTCCTCCTCCTCCTCTTCCTTTTCTTCTTCTATTTCTTTCATTCTTTTCCTTACTTCCTTTTTTCCTTTCCTTCCTTCCTTCATTTCTTTCTTTCCTACTAAAAGATAAAATGTTTTCTAAAAACTCTTGTTTAGATTTAGATTTCCGAAGTGCTTTTTAATAATCTAAGTCGAGGATGGAAAAAATTATGAGAAGCATTTTCTGTTGATTCTGCACAGCTTGGCTTGCATGAGATGTAGAACAGTTCCTAAAAGAAATGTAATTGTAGCTTCTCCCTCAACACTCATTCCTCTTTCACAAGCCCACTTTATTGAAGTAACTTTCTTCGCTTTCTCATTTTCACACACATACACACACCAACATAAATTTACTCTGACATTATCTGAAAAATATGAAATCTGGAACTCTATTGGTAATTAACTTTTATAATAACATTTATATCCCTCAAATAAGCTACAAAGACTTCTCCATTCTTTCCTACTGTTGTCACATAATTTTGTTCCCAGAGGATTTGATCGACAGAATAAAAAACTTATTTGTCACCTGCCAAGTTTCTTCCTCCCCTTGCTCTCCACACCAGTGCAGAAGTTTCTTGAGTTTGACTCAATGTCTCCAGAACTGGATAAAGATCTCTAATGAGAACCTTTTTTTAATGAAACTAAGGTTCTGAAAATATATTATGTACCTCTCCATGGGGTTGGGTCTTCTAATATTCTTTAGCAAGTGAAAGGGAGCTACTGCCTACAGGACTTGCATAAGTGTTCTGATCCCCTCCTCCGTCCAGTAACGAAAGCCAAGACAAGCGTAAAATGGAATGTCCTTTAATAACAAGACCACAATCTCGGTGGCTGAAAGCCAAATAAACAAACAGATAAGGACCTTGGCAGCAAGTCCAACAAACCTTGGCCACAATTCAGACTAAATCTGGCAGCAATCCAGCCTGCCAAGTTAGTTTCTCTTTAGTCCAAGCGTTGATTTCTGCAAGAAGGGCGTGGCACAAGCAGTCTCTTTTATAGTCTGGAGAGGAGCCTAATGACCATCAGCTGAGCATAATTACCTCCTGAAATTACGTAGTTGTTCTTGAGGCCGAGTAGGTCTTTGACGGCGTGCATCCTGGAACAACTCACTGTTGGTTTCTGGATCACTCTCCCTTGTCTCCTCACCACTGATCCAAGGCTCAGGTGCCACCTGGTAGCCAACCAGTCTCTCTACGCCCTGCTCAGAGTCGGAACCCTATCCAGGGTCCTCCACATCCTCCAGGGCCGACTCATAGGGCCCCTCGCTGTCGGAGTCTGGTAGCAACTCCAACGGCTCCTGCTGGGCCACAACACATAAGTATATGCAATACTATAAAATATCTGTGTTCTACAGTAAAAGCCTGATGTTAACAGGCCAGCTGAGAGAAGAAGTATCCATAATTCCCAACCGTCTATTAAATAAAAAATATATATTATCACTTGGGTTTCCATCTTTTTACACCACATGTGTGATACCATCCTTGTGAAAATTGCATCCTGTGAATTGTAATATGGGCTTAAACTGGGATAAATGACTTAATTTGTATGTTTTATTTGGCATGACCTGTTTCTGAAAACCTGCGTTGACTTCTGGTTATACAAAGTTATAACCAGTTGCTTCTAGGTTCGCAAATCTAGGTTGCTTGATTATCTTTTTCAGAATCATCCCAGGTACTGATGACAGGCTGATTGATCTGTAGTTTCCTGGATCTGATTTTTTTTCCCTCTCCTTTTTTGAAGATGGGAGCCACATCAGTCTTTTCCAGTCTTCTGATATTCTCCAGTGCTGCAGGTGTCTCTGAAATATATGGTTTAATGGTTCCAAGATCACATCTGCCAGCTCCTTCAGAATTCTGAGATGTGATCCACTAGAATTATCCAATTGGTTGCACATTTCATCTGTTGCACGTGGAATCCAGTGGTGGGTTTCAAAATTTTCTGTGGGTGTGGTCTCCTTTGTGGGAATGGCTTGCCAGCCATGTGACCTGGTGGGAGTGGCTTGCTGAATTGAATTGAATTGAATTTATTATATTTCTATGCCGGCCATATGTTCTCTCTCTCTCTCTCTCTCTCTCTCTCTCTCCCTCCCTCTCTCTCTCTCTCTCCTTCCTTTTGTCTCTCTGTCCCTTTTTCCTTTTTTTTCTTTCATCTCTCTCTCTTTTACTTTCTTTTTTCTTTCTTTCTTTCTTCCTTTCTTTCTTTCTCTCTCTCTCTCTCTCTCTCTCTCTCTCTGTGTGTGTGTCTGTGTGTGTGTGTGTGTGTGTGTGTGTGTGTCAATGGTGGGTTTCAAAAATTTTTGGAACCTCTTCTGTAGGTGTGGCCTGCTTTCCGGGTCCACTGGTGGAACCTCTTCTAACCAGTTCGGTAGATTTGACGAACCAGTTCTTCCGAACTGGTGCGAACTGGTAGGAACCCACCTCTGGTGGAATCTTATTGTATCAATATCAGGTAAACGAACTCTACACATTACAACTGTACACTTTCCACATTTATTCACTACTCTTCATTTCCAACTTTATGTTTCTAGAAAAAACAGAGATGATGGTTTTGAGTAGAATAATATTAAAAGAAAAAAAATATCTATGACTTGCAAGAGACAATCCCAAAAAAGCCTTACCACTTTAACTACCTTCAAGGTTTGGGGGATTTTTTAGACAACATTGCTCAATGCCAGCTGTTCTATTTCCCCTGAGATATGCAATGATGCTCAATGGCCAATGTTTTTTTTCTCTGCTCCAACACAAAGTATTTATTCCATGACAGAATGCAGTGCCCAAAAACATTGAATTTGTGTCTTTTTTATTGTCAAGAGACAAACAGATTGCTGCATAGAGTCAAAAGCCCTCCAGCACTGCAATCTGGTTGTCCAGATTTTATAGAAACTTGTTAATATCTTTTAAGCACAGGCATTATTTCGAGAGTGTATCAGTCTCACGCTAAATGTCAAATAATGTAACAAGAGCTAGCTAGCTCTTATAGAGCTTTATGTCATATAAGCAATCAGTTACCTTCTTCTGCTTTATGACACGGTACTTTTTTGGGAGTGAGAAAAAAATGTATCAATTATTTAATACCATCTGGCATAATTGGTATCTTAAACATTTTATTTAGTACTCTCGGCAATGTCTTCCAGTAGTCTCGTTCTCAAGTTTTTAAAAAAAAATGCAAATTATACATTTCTAGCTGGCTGTAAGTCAATTCTCATTTATAGACAAAATGCTGTGTGGAAACCCTTTTCTTAAATAGCAGTTGAAAGAATTAGTTCTTTACCTACCACATGGAACTCTGGTGAAATTTATATAATTTGTTTGGCAGACAAGGTCGTCAAATGTTATTAAAATAAAATGTCTCAGAAAGTGTTTCTCTAAGAAAACTTCTGAGATTTCCTTCCTTCCCACTCTCTCCCTCCCTCCCTCTCTCCCTCCCTCCTCTCTCCCTCCCTCTTTCCCTCCTCTCTCCCTCTCTCTCTCCCTCCCTCTCTCCCTCCCTTCCTCTCTCCCTCCCTTCCTCTCTCCCTCCCTCCCTCTCTCCCTCCTCTCTCCCTTTCTCTCCCTCTCTCCCTCCCTTCCTCTCTCCCTCCCACCCTTCCTCTCTCCCTCCCCTCCTCTCTCACTCCCTCTCTCCCTCCCACTCTCCCTCCCTCTATCCCTTCCTCCATCTCTCCCTCCCCTCCTCTCTCCCTCCCTCTATCCCTTCCTCCATCTCTCCCTCCCTATCTCCCTCTCCCTCTCTCCTTCCCTTCCTCTCTCCCTCCCCTCCTCTCTCCCTCCCTCCCTCTCTCCCTCTCTCCCTCCCTCTCTCTCTCCCTCCCTCTTTCCCTCCCTCCAGAAATTGGAAAAGGCCAGCCTGTCAGCAGCAAAACAAAATAAAATAAAACTTCTTTAAAAGAAATAAATGCTGTAATTTTCTATGCGCCCCATCTTCAGGAAATGTGTTGATTAATTTTGCTCCTTTTTAATTTTTAACATTCTTTAAAATACATAATTAACTAGCCCATATTTAAATGTTAAGAAAAAGAAATAATAGAAAGAATGGATGGGAAAAAAACAATCCTAAACTCTCTCTCTCCCTCTCTCTCTCTCCCTCTCTCTTTCTTTCTCTCTTTCTCTCCTAATCAATAGACACTGTAAAAATACAGCATGCCAACACAATGAGTACAAAACATTACTGTAAAATATCACATAACCTTTGTCATAGTAACACATATTACAGTATCCTTGGATTTGTAGAATTTACTGCCTGAAATAGACCACTCATTTCTGAAAGTCATTTCTTAACATCTGGAATGATATGACTTTCCCAATATTGCAATATGATTCTTTTTAGCCACATCTCATGCTCAATATAACCATAATTCCCATAAGCAGTCATATTCCAAAACTTAGGTATATAGCAGAATTATAGAGATGGAAGGGACCTTGGAGGTCTCCTAGTCCAGCCCCCTGTTCAGGCAGGAAACCTGACACCATTTCAGACAAATGGTTGTCCAATCTCTTCTTAAAAACTTCCAGTGCTGGAATATCCACAACTTCTGAAGGGAAATCATTCCACTCATTAATTGTTGTAATATAATTCAGCCTCTTTTGTCATAAACCTACTTTGTCCTCAAAAAATAGCAAATCGTTACATGACCATATGATATGGGTCACTGCACTCAATATTTTTATATCTCCAACATAGGAAATTTCATGTTCATACTATCAGATACATTCTCTGGATAGCAATAGCAATAGCAATAGCAGTTAGACTTATATACCGCTTCATAGGGCTTTCAGCCCTCTCTAAGCGGTTTACAGAGTCAGCATATTGCCCCCAACAACAATCCGGGTCCTCATTTTACCCACCTCGGAAGGCTGGAAGGCTGAGTCAACCCTGAGCCGGTGAGATTTGAACAGCCAAACTGCAGAACTGCAGTCAGCTGAAGTAGCCTGCAGTGCTGCATTTAACCACTGCGCCACCTCGGCTCTTGGATGAGACAAGTATGCCCTAAATGCAATTTTTGATTAATCAAAGTATCTGTTTATAGTTTAACATTTAAAAAAACCCTTGAATTTAGGAATGGGAGATTATCAGAGATTCCACCTCTTTAGCGGATGTTTGGAATATCCCAAAATGTAGATAGACTTGAAAAATGTTCTTGAGTTTTTTGATAAAGTTTTGTTGTCCATTTTAACTCTGTCTTAAATTCAGGCAACTAATAAGACATTTCAGGTGCAGTTGAAATACCAAAGCATTTGGCCCACATTGATCTGTTAGAATATGCTTAAATTGAAGAGAGCAATAGCAGTCCTAAAGGTGTGTTTTTTTCAAGATGCAACTGGACTTCCTGATTTTTCTTTGAAGACTTTTCACTTCTCATCCAAGAAGCTTCTTCAGCTCTGACTGGATGGTGGGGAATGGAAGGATCCCACTGCAAGGAATATAAATCCTTCCATTCTGAGTCCTCATTGTAGGAACTTCAGAAGGATGGAAGGCTGAGTCAATCTTGAGCTGCTCAGAATTGAACTCCTGGAGTGAGCAGTATTTGCAGTACTGCATGCTAACCACTGCGCTTTATATATCAATGTTCTCGTTAGGTGTTGAGACCTAGTTCATTTTTAAATGTCATTAGTATTTGCAAATCCCTTGAAAAGGAACTTTTCTGCTGCTGATATTGTTTTAATTTGGTGACCATAATGATTGGCAACTGAGCAAGTGAAGTGGCTGCTAAATGAATCCACTGAAGCATTGAAGAGTCATATGCCACTTGAGTTGAAATTTTTCTACGTCAAAAAAGAAAGAGATAAGAACCTTCTTGCTTCCCTCTTAAGAGAATAAGATGTCTTGGCCAATCTTAATTCTGCATTCAGATGTTAGAAATCAGTCCTGTTCTGACTTAGAGAGAAGTGGGCTTGAGACAGACCTCCATCTGTGTCCAGAGAGAATCACTCTCGGCTACCTCTGCACTTTTAGCACTTTATGGAGTAAGTTAGATTACAATTCTCAACCAGATAATCAGTGGTCAGGTTGGCAGTGGAGTTTGAGGGCCTCAACAACTCTCTAAAAGGGTGCAAATGACCAGCTGTCTGGAAGGAATATAAATCCTTCCATTCCCCACCATCCAATCAGAGCTGAAGAAGCTTCTTGGATGAGAAGCGAAAAGTCTCAAAGAAAAACCAGAAAGTCCAGTTGCCTCTTGGGAAAAAAAGCACCTTTGGGACAACCATGACCTGGATGACTGATAATAGCAATAGCACTTAGCCTTATATACCACCCCATAGAGCTTTCAGCACCCTCTGAGAGGTTTACAGAGTCAATATATTGTCCCAAACAATCTGGGTCCTCATTTTACCAGCTTTGGAAGGATGGAAGGCTGAGTCAACCCATAAGGATTGAACTCTAGGCTTTGGGCAGTTAGCCTGCAATGCTGCATTCTAACCACTATGCTACCAGGGATACTACTTGTCAGGCATGCCTCATTAAGTGTTCTGACCCCCCTCATTCCACACCAAAGCACACTCCAAGCCAGAGATAAGTTACAGCATTTAATTGACAGACAAACAGGTTCTTGGCAGCAACCCAGCACAGACAAGCTTGGGCAGCAATAAAAACAGATAAGGCTTGGCAGCAATCCAACCTGCCAAGCTCATAATTCTGTTCTCCGACATTCGATTCTGTGTTGACTTCTGCAAAGAGAGGTGTGTGCACAAGTAGCTTTTTATAGTCTGGAGAGGAGCCTAATGACCACCAGCTGAGTACAATTACCTCCTGTAACTGCACAACTGTTCCTGACGCCTATTAGCTCTTCGGTGCCGTGCATCCAGGAACAACTCACTGCTGGTGTCTGGCTCACTCTCCCTTGCCTCCTCCCCACTGGTCCAAGGCTCAGGTGCCTCCTGGTGGCCAACCAGCCTCTCTGCGCCCTGCTTGGAGTCAGAACCCTGTTCAGGGTCCTCCACATCCTCCAGAGCCGACTCATAGGGCCCCTCGCTGTCGGAGTCTGGTGGCAGCTCCAACGGCTCCTGCTGGGCCACAACAATTAAGTATCCAAGAAAGAAAATCCCCAACTCCATTTGAGTAGAGCTAAAGGTACTTTTACTGGACATGAAATGAAAACAGCTAAAGTGAAGCAAGATCTGAAGCAAAAAAGCAAGAACATGTACATATCAAATATTTGCCCAAAACCCTCCCCCCGTTACCCCAACCCAATGTCCAATCTCCAGCTCCCAAAGGTGTCAAGTGGCCCCATTCAGCTGGTATGCAGAAACAGTTGACCTTGACCAAGTCCAAACATGAGCCATCAGCTTGCGCAGAAGATGGTGAGAACAAACCTCCCTAAAGATATCTCCTCCAGTACCTAATAATCCCCTTCCCAAATATCATTAGGTCGCACACTCCCCGTTACTATGGCAGCCGATAGCAAGCAAGCAAAGTGACACTACTATTGTTGCAAACTAGGAAGAACAAATTCAACTTGAGGTCAAGAAAAATCCTGTTAGCAGTCTTCCAGTCTCCACCCAAATTTTCCAATAGAACATTTTACCATCAATTTTCAAAGTAGAATATTTTGAAAAACTTCCATTATCAAAATGATACATGCCCATATGGGCCAAATATTTCTTACTACAACCATTCCTGGAAATAAAACACCTTTTCAATCATATTTTGTTCCAAGCACTTGCTATGATTGCTAAGGGAATAAATAATAACTTCCCCACATAGTTCATAAAAAGCAATATTTCACCATATACTGTATATTTTTTTCCATTTGCTGATGACTGATGAAATACTACCTAATGATATTTTTTTTTGCAAATCAGATAAATTACAGCCATCTTCTTCAAATGTCACTTTCAATTTAGGTAAGGAAAGCCTTGGTAGTTCTGTTTCCACATCCATCTCCTAAATCGTCTATCAATGTAAAGAAAATATTTGGTAGGAACATCAGTCAAATGTGGAATAATATTCATTTTAATTACCTTAATTTAACCCACAAGCTTAAAGGACTTTTAACCATCTATTACCATCCAACTCAATCTTTCTGAAACTTTAAATGTATTCATTTCCACATATTTAGTAATATTTTTAGACATATAATATCACAAAGATTTAATACAATCAGTAAAGTGGTGGGATTTAAATATTTTTAATACCTAGTTCTGTGGGCATGGCTTGGTGGGCATGACATGGCTTGGTGGGCATGGCTTGGTGGGTATGGCAGGGGAAGGATACTGTAAATTCTCCATTCCCACTCCTTTCCAGGGGAAGGATACTGCAAAATCCCCATTTCCTCCCATGATCTGTCCCAGCTGGGAGGCAGAGAATCGATATGGTGGGGCTAGCCAGAGGTGGTATTTACTTCCGATCTACTCAAAATTTCGGCTACCGGTTCTCCAGAACTGGTCAGAACCAGCTGAATACCAAGTCTGAATTCAATAGAAATGACAAAACTCAGCTTTTTACATAATTGTATTCATATGTTAGGGCTTAAGGACAGTTAAAAAAAAAGATTTATTCCAATAAATCTTTTAAGCATGAGACATTCCAAAATATTATAGTACCTTTATAAAATTAGAACACAACACTGATAAAAAAACTATGAACACATCATCAACATATAAAAATAATGCATGCGCATATCCTGCCAATGTAATACACTTAATGTCTAAAGATGACCTTAACATTGGAAGCCAAAAGTTCAAGGATCAAATTAAATAGCAAGAGTGAAAGTATGCTGTCCTATAAAGTGCCACATTGTAACTCAAAAGTGATGAAATAATAATCTAACAATTATTCCCCGATCAAAATTCTAACTGTCTGTGCAAAATAGTTTTTTATTGATTAAGAAGCATGCCCTAAAACAGGGGTTCTCAACCTCCAGGCCACAGGCTGCTACTAGTCTGTGGCTTGTTAGCAACTGGGTCACATAAGTGGCGGGATGCACAGAGTTTACACATGAGTTGCACATGAAACCATCCATCTCTGATCCATGGAAGACAATTTTTCTTCCAAAACCAGTCTCGGGTACCAAAAGGTTGGATTCCACTGCACTGAAACATAACTTTTCATACAAGGCTTATAGGAATCCTATACATTCTGTAGGGATAGGATGAATTACTATTAATTTAAAAAAGAAAAGCTCTATGAAGTTAATTGTCTAATATAACTTAAATACCATCTTCCATTAACTGGTTTAAACTTTTTAAATGATAGGGTTATATAATACGAGCATGGCAAGATAGAACAATAGGAGAGACTAAAACAAACCCCATTAATGAAGAGGAAATAATCTAGATAAATTAAAATTAGAATAGAATAGCAGAGTTGGAGGGATGTTGGAGGTCTTCTAGTCCAACCCCTTGCTTAGCAGGAAACCCTACACCACTTCAGATAAATGGTTATCTAATCTCTTTTTAAAAAGTTCCAGTGTTGGAGCATTTACAACTTCTGGAGGCAAGTTGTTCCACTGATTAATTTTTCTCACTGTCAGGAAATTTCTCCTCAGTTCTAAGTTGCTTCTCTCCTTGATTAGTTTCCACCCATTGCTTCTTATCCTACCGTTAAGTGCTTTGGAGAATACTTTGACTCTCTCTTCTTTGTGGCAACCCATGAGATATTGGAACACTGCTATCATGTCTTCCCATGCCCTTCCTTTCATAAGAGTAGACATACCCAGTTCCAGCAATCATTCTTTATAGGTTTTATCCTCCAGTCCCCTAATCATCTTTGTTGCTCTTCTCTCCACTCTTTCTAGAGTCTCAACATTTTTTTGTTTACATCATGGCGACCAAAACTGAATGCAGTATTCCAAGTGTGGCCTTACCAAGGCATTATAAAGTGGTATTAACACTTCATGTAATCTTGATTCTGTTCCTCTGTTTATGCAGCCTAGAACTGTGTTGGCTTTTTTGGCAGCTGCAACATACTGCTGGCTCATATTGAAATGGTTGTCCACTAGGACTCCAAGATCCCTCTCTCAAATTAAATATATGAGCATAAGAAATATCCTTATGAATCACCCTCTAAAATCAAATGGTCAACTACTAAGGCATGCATTCTTGCCCCTCATCTATGAAATATTTCAGATTCATATTTTGTCGGTCCATAAAAATGATCAAGAACTATTTCTCCCCTTCTTAGAATGGAGTGAAATATTCTCCTTCTCTTTTTTTGCCCTTATTAAATAAGAGGGTTTTAAATATGCTTTGCATTGTTTGTTCATTGTACACCGCTATCATCAATTCTGCAATAATTTACCTTATTAACAACAAATCAACAATAATGCCAAGTGCTTCAATCGAAAACTCCAATCCCAATGTTCATGGTAAAGGATTTAAAATTCAGACATTGCTCACCGAACAGCACCTTTGCCTGTTAGCATCTCGCTGGGAGTCTCCTTTTAAACAGAAAGGCATCACCAGACCATCAAAAGAGAACAGCTGTCGTATTAGGGTTTGTTTAAGTTGCTGGAAACAGATGGAGAGAAAGCAATGCACAGCATGACCTTGCTCCGTCCAGTTGAACTTACTGCTTCCAATCTCGCTCTGTCTGACAAATAACTTCAAAAATATTAATAGGACTTCGTAGAAGGCTCCCTCAGACAGTTGCACAGAATGGGCTAGCCTGCATTAAAAAGCAATACAAACAAAATCAAAAGCAGAAGGCCTCACCGTCCACATAAATAGCAATAGCAGTTAGACTTATATACCGCTTCATAGGGCTTTCAGCCCTCTCTAAGTGGTTTACAGAGTCAGCATATATTGCCCCCCCAAAATCCGGGTCCTCATTTTACCCACCTCGGAAGGATGGAAGGATGAGTCAACCTTGAGCCGGCGAGATTTGAACCGCCGAACTGCAGCTAACAGTCAGCTGAAGTGGCCTGCAGTACTGTAGATCTTGTTTTTGTAGAATAATGTTTCTCGTCCCACTATAAAAGGCTAATTTCCATGGATTATGCTTTTACTGAAGCAAGGTTTGTTTTGGTAATCTAGAAATTCCTAGTGTGGATTAACATAAAATATCAGATGTATAACACTTTTTGTGTTATACAAGTTTTGAAACATACAGCCATATATATTTAGAACAGTGGTGGATTCCTACCGGTTTGGACTGGTTCGGTTGAACTGGTAGCAATAGCAATAGCAGTTAGACTTATATACCGCTTCATAGGGCTTTCAGCCCTCTCTAAGCGGTTTACAGAGTCAGCATATCGCCCCCAACAACAATCCGGGTCCTCATTTTACCCACCTCGGAAGGATGGAAGGCTGAGTCAACCTTGAGCCGGTGAGATTTGAACCGCCGAACTGCAGCTAACAGTCAGCTGAAGTGGCTGCAGTACTGCACTCTAACCACTGTGCCAC